>NC_091158.1:7685786-7739252 GCF_040958095.1 Procambarus clarkii
ATTAAACCAACAGACGTAATAATCAAACATCTGACAACAACAGCCACCCAAAACACCTTGCACAACAGAACCTGATTTCAGCATAAAAAGCAAACAAAAACTCCATCAAAAGTTGGGTGTTGGCCTTACCTGGTGTGCCACGGGGCGTCAACACACACACACACACATTCCTCCACTTACCTGTAAAAAAGAGGAGATAAAACAAGAGGTTAGTGAACGACATTTAAATGGTCAACAAAATGTTTATGTTGCAAACACTGACGGTGTTGGAAGACTCAGCGACTCTCTGGAGAGCTCTATATGGTCAGTTTGTGCACTATATGATGCCTGGAGAGCTCTATATGGTCAGTTTGTGCACTATATACTGTCTGGAGAGCTCTATATGGTCAGCTTAATTGTGCACTATATACTGCCTTGAGAGCTCTCTATGGTCAGCTTGTGCACTACTGCCTGGAAAGCTCTATGATCAGAACTAAATAATAGGGAGTATAGGACTATGAACATTTAGAGCAAAACTTCGTTAGATTAGGATTCTCCTTCACCGTCAGTAATTGTACTTCTATTCTATGTTTTGATTGAACAAAAACGGCAACAAATTTAATTTTAGCTAGCTTGAATATTTGTGATTTGTCGTGTTATTCAATAAATGATTAAATCCTTATAATTTTTTTATCAGCGGTTCTGTTCCTACATAACAATGTGCAAAGTACAACCAAGACATTGACATCTTTCGAAGTCACACAGGCACGTAATGGGACTGACTGATGACGGCTGTGGTGGTAATCTCAACAGTGACGAATGGAATAAGAAGACAGTGTAATTCACTGAGAGGGACGGCGGGTCTGTACTCCTAACAAGGCTAAGAACGCTTGCTCTAGAGAGAGAGAGAGAGAGAGAGAGAGAGAGAGAGAGAGAGAGAGAGAGAGATATGAAGACACCGGGGTGATTGATATGGTAGATGAAGACAACTACCATCTTTAGGTTAGGTTATCTTTAGATGATTTCGGGGCTTTTTAGTGTCCCCGCGGCCCGGTCCTCGACCAGGCCTCCACCCCCAGGAAGCAGCCCGTGACAGCTGACTAACACCCAGGTACCTATTTACTGCTAGGTAACAGGGGCATTCAGGGTGAAAGAAACTTTGCCCATTTGTTTCTGCCTCGTGCGGGAATCGAACCCGCACCACAGAATCACGAGTCCTGCGCGCTATCCACCAGGCTACGAGGCCCTTTGCACCATATGAGATGAAGACAAATGGATTACCGAAATGAGCCAATAAGCTACATAAACATCAGAACGAATTTTTGTCAGTGTCAGTAGTTAACAAATGGAATGCACTAGGCAGTGATGTGGTGGAGGCTGACTCCATACACAGTTTCTAATGTAGATATGACAGAGCACAATAGGCTCGGGAACCTGTACACCGGTTGACACATTTTGTAACTATTATGCAAGATTACAGTTACACAACTAAATAAAGTATGAAACAAAAAATAGGGGCGATAGGAGCAAATACTCTAATGCATTTAGTGTCACGAGAGAAAAAGAAAGAATAAAAGCCTTATATATATACACACAGCCTGCCTGTCCCCGACAAAATGATAATGAATTACCTATCCCTGTTAAAGAAAATACTTGTAAATGCTTTAAAATATCACTAAATTCACTACGAATTATCAACAACAACAAAAATAAAATATTCGGAACTGACTCGAAGCCTCAGATCTTGGAACAGTCATAAATTCCCCTCTCCCTCATATATATATAATATATATATATATATATATATATATATATATATATATATAATATATATATATATATTATATAAAAGTATGGATAACGAAACCAGATAATTGGTTTTGATTTATATTTCGAATGAAAACATTATCTATATAAATATAGTGTTAGCTATATTTGTGTCACATGTTTTTATAGATAATATAATTACTAAATAATTATAATCGTTATTTATAATCGATATCAACAATAAATGCTGGAAGGTATATTTATATATAAACATCACCACCCCTCAACACCCATCACCACCAGCTGTCATCACCACCACCACCCATCACCACCAGCTGCCATCACCACCACCCATCACCACCAGCTGCCATCACCACCAGCTGCCATCACCACCACCACCCATCACCACCAGCTGCCATCACCACCACCACCCATCACCACCACCACCCATCACCACCAGCTGCCATCACCACCAGCTGCCATCACCACCACCACCCATCACCACCAGCTGCCATCACCACCACCACCCATCACCACCAGCTGCCATCACCACCACCCATCACCACCAGCTGCCATCACCACCACCACCCATCACCACCAGCTGCCATCACCACCAGCTGCCATTACCACCAGCTGCCATCACCACCAGCTGCCATCACCGCCAGCTGCCATCACCACCAGCTGCCATCACCACCAGCTGCCATCACCACCACCCATCACCACCAGCTGCCATCACCACCACCCATCACCACCAGCTGCCATCACCACCACCCATCACCACCACCCACCACCTCCCACCACCACCCATCACCCACCACCACCCACCACCAGCTGCCACCACCACCCACCACCAGCTGCCATCACCACCCACCACCACCTGCCATCACCACCCACCACCACCCATCACCACCCACCACCACCCATCACCAGCTGCCATCACCACCACCCACCACCAGCTGCCATCACCACCCACCACCACCAAAAGCACCTATCACCCCCACCCATCACCACTACCCATTACCACCCATAACCACCCATTACCATCAGCTATCACCACCTGCTGCCATCATCACCGTCCATCGCCACCACTCACCACCACCATCCATCACCACCACCCATCACCACCACCACCAGCCGCCATCATAATCTTCTCATGATTAAACATTCATAAAAACATGACTATTATCTTCCGCAGTATATTAAATAGGCCGCACCTGTCTGTGTAGACCAGAGTACGTTACTCTCTCGCCCGGTGTAGCCTTCATGTACACCGCCCTTGTGTACACACACACACACACACACACACACACACACACACACACACACATACACACACACACACACTAGTAGAAAAGCAACTGCAGGAACACTGTGACAAAAGCCGTGGGACCAGACAAAATATCGCCATGGATACTAAGAGAGTCAGCTGAAGCATTGTGCAGCCCACTTGCCATAATATTTAACTCCTCCCTAGAAACTGGAGAACTTCCCGACAGCTGGAGAATGCCTAATGTGGTGCCAGTCTACGAGAAAGGGGAAAGACAGAAACCGTTAGACTACAAGCAGACTTTTCAAACATTTAAATAGATATATTTAGTCTCAAGGCACCGGCACGGTTTTAGAATAACATCCTGCTTGGAAAAACTTCTTGGAGTTCTGTAACAAGATGACAAATGAAACGAGAGAAGATGGGCAGACTGCATATTTTTCGGCTGTCAGAAAGCATTCGATACAGTCCTGCACGAGATTCCTACTCTAACTAGGAAAGCAGGCTGGTGTATCCGGAAGAATCCTAAGGTGGGTCAGAGAGTATCTCTCAGAAAGGAAGCAAAGGGTTGCAGTGAGAGCAGACACATCAGAGTGGAGAGAGGTTACAAGTGGAGTACCACAAGGGTCGATTCTAGGGCCCGTTATGTTTCTAATATATGTCAGCGAACCAACCCGTTCTCGCACTTTCGTATAGTGCGAGATATACCCATTATAGATATTATACCTAATATAGGTATTATACCTAATATACCTTATTATACCTAATATACCTATTATAGGTATAGGTTAAGTAATAATTGTAATTACGAAGCAATAAGATGCTTATCTTAACATACTAAGAAGGTTAGGTAAGGTCGGTGTTTTCTATGAAGCTTTTCAAGGTAAACCAAAATATTCACAATAAATTAGTATGTCACATATGCACTTATTTAATAAGTCAATGTTGACTGTAAGAAAGTGCGAGAACGGGTTGCAACGAACTGGCAGGAAATTGGCCACTTTATATCAATGTTTGCAGACGATGTAAAACTGCTGAGAAGAGTCAGGACAGAGATAGATTGTGATATATTGCAAAGGGGTTTGGACACACTCTAGAAGTGGTCTGAAAAATAGCTGCTAGAATTTAACCGAGATAAGTGCTAAGTTATAACAATTTTAACAGAAGTGCAAAGACCAGTACAGCAGTATAGGATGAAGAGAAGATATATTCCCCAATCAGAAAATAAAAAAGACCTTTGGAGTGGACATAATCCCAAATCTGATGCCAGAAGCCCACATTAGCAGAATAACAACAGCTGCACATGCTGTTGTTATTATCAACATACCCGGATACATCCGGATACATGAATCCGGATACCCGGATACATCCGGGCATCCTTCAGAAACTTGGACAAAGGAACTTTCCGGGCCCTATACCGGCAAATAGGTAGTACCCATCCAAATAGGTATAATATGTTCAAATTTGCAAAAATCAAGTCAAACGAATGTGGAAGACAGTAATTTTCATAAGGATAGAAAAAGTACCTATTTGAATAGGTATAAAGTACTTATTAGAATAGGTAAGACCTATTTGAATAGGTAGTACCTATTTGAATAGGTAGTACCCATCCAAATAGGTATAATATGTTCAAATTTGCAAAAATCAAGTCAAACAAATGTGGAAGACAGTAATTTTCATAAGGATAGAAAAAGTACCTATTTGAATAGGTATAAAGTACCTATTTGAATAGGTAGGACCTATTTGAATAGATAGTACGTATTTGAATAGGTAGTACCCATCCAAATAGGTATAATATGTTCAAATTTGCAAAAATCAAGTCAAACAAATGTGGAAGACAGTAATTTTCATAAGGATAGAAAAAGTACCTATTTGAATAGGTATAAAGTACCTATTTGAATAGGTAGGACCTATTTGAATAGGTAGTACGTATTTGAATAGGTAGTACCCATCCAAATAGGTATAATATGTTCAAATTTGCAAAAATCAAGTCAAACAAATGTGGAAGACAGTAATTTTCATAAGGATAGAAAAAGTACCTATTTGAATAGGTATAAAGTACCTATTTGAATAGGTAGGACCTATTTGAATAGGTAGTACCTATTTGAATAGGTAGTACCCATCCAAATAGGTATAATATGTTCAAATTTGCAAAAATCAAGTCAAACAAATGTGGAAGACAGTAATTTTCATAAGGATAGAAAAAGTACCTATTTGAATAGGTATAAAGTACCTATTTGAATAGGTAGTACCCATCCAAATAGGTATAATATGTTCAAATTTGCAAAAATCAAGTCAAACAAATGTGGAAGACAGTAATTTTCATAAGGATAGAAAAAGTACCTATTTGAATAGGTATAAAGTACCTATTTGAATAGGTAGGACCTATTTGAATAGGTAGTACCTATTTGAATAGGTAGTACCCATCCAAATAGGTATAATATGTTCAAATTTGCAAAAATCAAGTCAAATGTGGAAGACAGTAATTTTCATAAGGATAGAAAAAGTACCTATTTGAATAGGTATAAAGTACCTATTTGAATAGGTAGGACCTATTTGAATAGGTAGTACCTATTTGAATAGGTAGTACCCATCCAAATAGGTATAATATGTTCAAATTTGCAAAAATCAAGTCAAACAAATGTGGAAGACAGTAATTTTCATAAGGATAGAAAAAGTACCTATTTGAATAGGTATAAAGTACCTATTTGAATAGGTAGTACCCATCCAAATAGGTATAATATGTTCAAATTTGCAAAAATCAAGTCAAACAAATGTGGAAGACAGTAATTTTCATAAGGATAGAAAAAGTACCTATTTGAATAGGTATAAAGTACCTATTTGAATAGGTAGGACCTATTTGAATAGGTAGTACCTATTTGAATAGGTAGTACCCATCCAAATAGGTATAATATGTTCAAATTTGCAAAAATCAAGTCAAACAAATGTGGAAGACAGTAATTTTCATAAGGATAGAAAAAGTACCTATTTGAATAGGTATAAAGTACCTATTTGAATAGGTAGGACCTATTTGAATAGGTAGTACCCATCCAAATAGGTATAATATGTTCAAATTTGCAAAAATCAAGTCAAACAAATGTGGAAGACAGTAATTTTCATAAGGATAGAAAAGTACCTATTTGAATAGGTATAAAGTACCCACCCACCTTTGTGACCCACTACCTATTTAAAGGGGGGTCACTGCAGGGGGGGTTTAAATAGGTTTGGGCAAAATGTGACCCACCACCGCCTTCAGTAATTGGCATATTTTCGGTATAAAAAGTCGGAATTTCAAACTGCGAATAGGTGCAGAGATCCAGAATTTGGGTCCAAAATATGGCTCAGGTATCGAATTTGGGATGTTTGGGATATTTTGAAAACTGCAGGGGGGTTTGGGCAAAATGTGACCCACCGCCGCTCTCAGTAATTGGAATATTTTTGGTATAAAAAGTCGGAATTTCAAACTGCGAATAGGTGCAGAGAGCCAGAATTTGGGTCCAAAATATGGCTCAGGTATCGAATTTGATATGTTTGGGATATTTTGAAAACTGCAGGGGGGTTTGGGCAAAATGTGACCCACCGCCGCTTTCAGTAATTGGCATTTTTTTGGTATAAAAATTCGGAATTTAAAACTGCGAATAGGTGCAGGGAGCCAGAATTTGGGTCCAAAATATGGCTCAGGTATCGAATTTGGGATTTTTAGGATATTCTGAAAACTGAAGGGGGGTTTGGGCAAAATGTGACCCACCGTCGTTTTCAGTAATTGGCATTTTTTTGCTATAAAAATTCGGAATTTCAAACTGCGAATAGGTGCAGAGAGCCAGAATTTGGGTCCAAAATATGGCTCTGGTATAGAATTTTGGGATGTTTGGGATATTTTGAAAACTGCAGGGGGGGTTTGGGCAAAATGTGACCCACCACCGCTTTCAGTAATTGGCATATTTTCGGTATAAAAAGTCAGAATTTCAAACTGCGAATAGGTGCAGAGAGCCAGAATTTGGGTCCAAAATATGGCTCAGGTATCGAATTTGGGATGTTTGGGATATTTTGAAAACTGCAGGGGGGTTTGGGCAGAATGTGACCCACCGCCGCTTTCAGTAATTGGCATTTTTTTGGTATAAAAATTCGGAATTTAAAACTGCAAATAGGTGCAGGGAGCCAGAATTAAGGTCCAAAATATGGCTCAGGTATCGAATTTGGGATTTTTGGGATATTCTGAAAACTGCAGGGGGGTTTGGGCAAAATGTGACCCACCGCCGCTTTCAGTAATTCGCATTTTTTCGGTATAAAAATTCGGAATTTCAAACTGCGAATAGGTGCAGAGAGCCAGAATTAAGGTCCAAAATATGGCTCAGGTATCGAATTTGGGTTGTTTGGGATATTTTGAAAACTGCAGGGGGGTTTGGGCAAAATGTGACCCACCTCCGCTTTCAGTAATTGGCATATTTTCGGTATAAAACGTCGGAATTTCAAACTGCGAATAGGTGCAGAGAGCCAGAATTTGGGTCCAAAATATGGTTCAGGTATCGAATTTGGGATGTTTGGGATATTTTGAAAACTGCAGGGGGGTTTGGGCAAAATGTGACCCACCGCCGCTCTCAGTAATTGGAATATTTTCGGTATAAAAATTCGGAATTTCAAACTGCGAATAGGTGCAGAGAGCCAGAATTTGGGTCCATAATATGGCTCAGGTATCGAATTTGATATGTTTGGGATATTTTGAAAACTGCAGGGGGGTTTGGGCAAAATGTGAACCACCGCCGCTTTCAGTAATTGGCATTTTTTTGGTATAAAAATTCGGAATTTAAAACTGCGAATAGGTGCAGGGAGCCTGAATTTGGGTCCAAAATATGGCTCAGGTATCGAATTTGGGATGTTTGGGATATTTTGAAAACTGCAGGGGGGTTTGGGCAAAATGTGACACACCGCTGCTTTCAGTAATTGGTATATTTTCGGTATAAAAATTCGGAATTTCAAACTGCAAATAGGTGCAGAGAGCCAGAATTTGGGTCCAAAATATGGCTCGGGTATCGATATTGGGATGTTTGGGATACTTTGAAAACTGCAGGGGGGTTTGGGCAAAACGTAACCCACCGCCGCTCTCAGTAATTGGCATATTTTCGGTATAAAAAGTCGGAATTTCAAACTGCGAATTGGTGCAGAGAGCCGGAATTTGGGTCCAAAATATGGCTCAGGTATCGAATTTTGGATGTTTGGAATATTTTGAAAACTGCAGGGGGGTTTGGGCAAAATATGACCCACCACCGCTTTCAGTAATTGGCATATTTTTGCTATAAAAAG
Organism: Procambarus clarkii; assembly: GCF_040958095.1. NCBI lineage: Eukaryota > Metazoa > Arthropoda > Malacostraca > Decapoda > Cambaridae > Procambarus > Procambarus clarkii. The sequence continues at coordinate 7,694,101 of NC_091158.1, forward strand.
TTGGAATTTCAAACTGCGAATAGGTGCAGATAGCCAGAATTTGGGTCCAAAATATGGCTCTGGTATCGAATTTGGGATGTTTGGGATATTTTGAAAACTACAGGGGGGTTTGGGGAAAATGTGACCCACCACCACTTTCAGTAATTGGCATATTTTTGCTATAAAAAGTTGGAATTTCAAACTGCGAATAGGTGCAGAGAGCCAGAATTTGGGTCCAAAATATGGCTCTGTTATCGAATTTGGGATGTTTGGGATATTTTGAAACTGCAGGGGGGTTTGGGCAAAATGTGACCCACAACTGCTTTCAGTAATTGGCATATTTTCGGTATAAAAATTCGGAATTTCAAACTGCGAATAGATGCAGAGAGCCAGAATTTGGGTCCAAAATATGGCTCAGGTATCGAATTTGGGTTGTTTGGGATATTTTGAAAACTGCAGGGGGGTTTAAATAGGTAGTCGATACGTTATTGGGAGGAAGGGAGAGAGGGAGCGAGCGAGAGGAGGTAGGGGAACAAAGGGAGGGGAGGGGAGGGGAGGAAGAGAAACGTGGGTGAAGCATTTATAGGGTTGTAGTTCGAACAAAATTCGTCAGTGAAGCACTTGTTCTGGAAATGTTCGGACGTCATCAGTCGTGAGTCGTGTGTAAACCGTTTTTCATTCATAAACAGGGGGTTTGGCGGGTGCATGGAATCACTTTTGGGTGATTTTTGGGCGAGCAGAACCTAAACACCTAACTTAATCTACGCCTATATATGCATAATATGCTAATATATTATAATATTAATTTTAATTTATATTTGATAAAGTTCCCGTTTTGAATGAAAAGTATGTAACAATTTATGTCTGTGGGGTCGACCGCTGGATGTAATGGACTTGGGTTGAAACATCAGACTACAACACCACGCCACCAGGGTGTGGAACACCATCGTAATGCTAGAATACATCTTTGAGAAGTCTTTCAAGCACTGAGCCGGCGCCCCACCCCACAGCTGGTGGCAGAAGAGCCTCATTCTACTCGATGGAAAACAAGCTCAAGAGTACATAATGCCTAGATAAATTATATACCCCCCCCCCCACCACCACCCACAAGAAACGTTTACTCTGATGTGCTTGCAGGGTCGAGCTAGGCTCCTGGCCCCGCCTTTCGAGCATTCTTAAAATAATGCAATGACTCATTTCTCAAGTCTATCATATTTACATTTAACAATTTTAATCGAATTAGCTTTAAGGGCTTCTACATCTAACCTATTCCATTTATTGGCAACTCTAACGCTGATAAAATTGGTCCTGATGCCTCTGGTTCATTTCCGTCTCCAGTTTCCTTCTATGACCCGTCGTTCTGCTGTTCCTAGCTTTGAACAGTGCTACTTTGTCTGTTTTGTCAGTTTCCCTTAGAGACTTATGTTATCATATTCCTCTCTCTCTCTCTCTCTCTCTCTCTCTCTCTCTCTCTCTCTCTCTCTCTCTCTCTCTCTCTCTCTCTCTCTCTCTCTCTCTCTCTCTCTCTCTCTCTCTAATTTCTTCCAGTATAATAAGGTCTAGTTCTCTCACTCCTCATAGCTCAATCCCTTCAGCTCAGGAACGAGTCCCTTTGCATATCTTTGTACCTTTTCTAGTTTTCCTTGTCCTTTTTCGTGTAAGGGTTCCATGCTGGGTATGCATATTCAAGAGTGGGTCTCACCTTTCCCAAAAACCGGCGAAAATCGCACGGTTTTTGGCCGCTAGCGGCGAAAATCGCACGGTTTTTGGCCGCTAGCGGCGAAAATCGCGCGGTTTTTGGCCGGTAGCGGCGAAAATCGCGCGATTTTTGCCCGCTAGCTGAGAAAATCGCACGGTTTTTGGCCGCTAGCGGCGAAAATCGCGCGGTTTTTGGCCGGTAGCGGCGAAAATCGCGCGATTTTTGGCCGGTAGTGGCGAAAATCGCGCGATTTTTGCCCGCCAGCTCCGAAAATCGCATTGTTTTTGGCCGCAAGCGGCGAGAATCGCGCGGTTTTTGGCCGGTAGCGGCGAAAATCGCGCGATTTTTTTGCCGCTTGCGGAGAAATTCGCCCGATTTTGGGCCGCTAGTGGAGAAATTCGCCGAATTTTGGGCCGCTAGCGGCAAAAATAGCCCCTTTTTTGGCCGCTAACGGCGAAAATCTGTCGATTTTTTACGCCAGCGGCCAAAAACCGCGCGATTATCGCTGGTAGCGGCCAAAAACCGTGCGATTTTCGCCACTAGCGGCCAAAAATCGTGCAATTTTCGCCGGTAGCGGGCAAAAATCGGGCGAATTTCGCCGCTGGAAGGCAAAAATCGGGCGATTTTCGCCGCTAGCGGGAAAAATCGCCCGATTTTTGGCCGCTAGCGGTGAAAATCGCACGGTTTTTGGCCGGTAGCGGCGAAAATCGCGCGATTTTTGCCCGCCAGCTGCAAAAATCGCATGGTTTCTGGCCGCTAGCGGCGAAAATCGCATGGTTTTTGGCCGCTACCGGCAAAAATCGAGCGGTTTTTGGCCGCTAGCTGCGAAAATCGCGCGATTTCTGGCCGCCAGCTGCGAAAATCCACGGTTTTTGGCCGCTAGCGGCGAAAATCGCGCAGTTTTTGGCCGGTAGCGGGGAAAATCGCGCTACTTTTGCCCGCCAGCTGCGAAAATCGCACGGTTTTTGGCCGCCAGCGGCAAAAATCGCGCGGTTTTTGGCCGGTAGCGGCGAAAATCCCCCGATTTTTGCCCGTCAGCTGCGAAAATTCCATGGTTTTTGGCCGCTAGCGGCGAAAATCGCGCGGTTTTTGGCCGCTAACGGCGAAAATCGCCCGATTTTTGGCCACTAGCGGCGAAAATAGCCACTTTTTTGGCCGCTAGCGCCGAAAATCGGTCGATTTTTGGCCGCTCGCGGCGAAAATCGGTCGATTTTTGCCCGCCAGCTGCGAAAATCGCACGGTTTTTGGCTGCAAGCGGCGAAAATCGCGCGATTTTTGCCCGCCAGTTGCAAAAATCGCACGGTTTTTGGGCGCTAGAAGCGAAAATTGCGTGTTTTTTGGCCGCTAGCGGGGAAAATCGCGCGATTTTTGGCCGCTAGCGGCGAAAATCGGTGAAAATCGGGCGGTTTATGGCCGGTAGCGGCAAAATTTGCACCATTTTTGGCCGCTAGCGCGAAATTTTCACGATTTTTGGCCATTAGCGGCAAAATTCGCACGATTTTTGGCCGCTAGCAGCGAAAATCGCGCGGTTTTTGGCCGGTAGCGGCGAAAATCCCCCGATTTTTGCCCGCCAGCTGCAAAAATCGCATGGTTTCTGGCCGCTAGCGGCGAAAATCGCATGGTTTTTGGCCGCTACCGGCAAAAATCGAGCGGTTTTTGGCCGCTAGCTGCGAAAATCGCGCGATTTCTGGCCGCCAGCTGCGAAAATCCACGGTTTTTGGCCGCTAGCGGCGAAAATCGCGCAGTTTTTGGCCGGTAGCGGGGAAAATCGCGCTACTTTTGCCCGCCAGCTGCGAAAATCGCATGGTTTTTGGCCGCCAGCGGCAAAAATCGCGCGGTTTTTGGCCGGTAGCGGCGAAAATCCCCCGATTTTTGCCCGTCAGCTGCGAAAATTCCATGGTTTTTGGCCGCTAGCGGCGAAAATCGCGCGGTTTTTGGCCGCTAACGGCGAAAATCGCCCGATTTTTGGCCACTAGCGGCGAAAATAGCCACTTTTTTGGCCGCTAGCGCCGAAAATCGGTCGATTTTTGGCCGCTCGCGGCGAAAATCGGTCGATTTTTGCCCGCCAGCTGCGAAAATCGCACGGTTTTTGGCTGCAAGCGGCGAAAATCGCGCGATTTTTGCCCGCCAGTTGCAAAAATCGCACGGTTTTTGGGCGCTAGAAGCGAAAATTGCGCGGTTTTTGGCCGCTAGCGGGGAAAATCGCGCGATTTTTGGCCGCTAGCGGCGAAAATCGGTGAAAATCGGGCGGTTTATGGCCGGTAGCGGCAAAATTTGCACCATTTTTGGCCGCTAGCGCGAAATTTTCACGATTTTTGGCCATTAGCGGCAAAATTCGCACGATTTTTGGCCGCTAGCAGCGAAAATCGCGCGGTTTTTGGCCGGTAGCGGCGAAAATCCCCCGATTTTTGCCCGCCAGCTGCAAAAATCGCATGGTTTCTGGCCGCTAGCGGCGAAAATCGCATGGTTTTTGGCCGCTACCGGCAAAAATCGAGCGGTTTTTGGCCGCTAGCTGCGAAAATCGCGCGATTTCTGGCCGCCAGCTGCGAAAATCCACGGTTTTTGGCCGCTAGCGGCGAAAATCGCGCAGTTTTTGGCCGGTAGCGGGGAAAATCGCGCTACTTTTGCCCGCCAGCTGCGAAAATCGCATGGTTTTTGGCCGCCAGCGGCAAAAATCGCGCGGTTTTTGGCCGGTAGCGGCGAAAATCCCCCGATTTTTGCCCGTCAGCTGCGAAAATTCCATGGTTTTTGGCCGCTAGCGGCGAAAATCGCGCGGTTTTTGGCCGCTAACGGCGAAAATCGCCCGATTTTTGGCCACTAGCGGCGAAAATAGCCACTTTTTTGGCCGCTAGCGCCGAAAATCGGTCGATTTTTGGCCGCTCGCGGCGAAAATCGGTCGATTTTTGCCCGCCAGCTGCGAAAATCGCACGGTTTTTGGCTGCAAGCGGCGAAAATCGCGCGATTTTTGCCCGCCAGTTGCAAAAATCGCACGGTTTTTGGGCGCTAGAAGCGAAAATTGCGCGGTTTTTGGCCGCTAGCGGGGAAAATCGCGCGATTTTTGGCCGCTAGCGGCGAAAATCGGTGAAAATCGGGCGGTTTATGGCCGGTAGCGGCAAAATTTGCACCATTTTTGGCCGCTAGCGCGAAATTTTCACGATTTTTGGCCATTAGCGGCAAAATTCGCACGATTTTTGGCCGCTAGCAGCGAAAATCGCGCGGTTTTTGGCCGGTAGCGGCGAAAATCGCGCGATTTTTGCCCGCCAGCTGCGAAAATCGCACGGTTTTTGGCCGCTAGCGGCGAAAATAGCCCGATTTTTGGCCGCTAGCGGCAAAAATTGCGCGGTTTTTGGCCGCTAGCGGTGAAAATCGCGCGATATTTGGCCGGTAGCGGCAAAAATCGCGCGATTTTTGCCCGCCAGCTGCGAAAATCGCACGGTTTTTGGCCGCTAGCGGCGAAAATCGCGCGATTTTTGCCCGCCAGCTGCGAAAATCGCACGGTTTTTGGACGGTAGCGGCGAAAATCGCGCGATTTTTGCCCGCCAGTTGGGAAAATCGCATGGTTTTTGGCCGGTAGCGGCGAAAATCGCGCGATTTTTGGCCGCTAGTGGCGAAAATCGCCCAATTTTTGGCCGGTAGCGGCGAAAATAGCCACTTTTTTGGCCGCTAGCGGCGAAATTCGGACGATTTTTGGCCGCTAGCGGCGAAATTCGCATGATTTTTGGCCGCTAGGGGCGAAAATCGCCGGTTTATGGCCGCTAGCGGCGAAAATAGCCCGATTTTTGCCCGCTAGCGGCGAAAATCAGGCGATTTTTGACCACTAGCGGCAAAAATTGCCCGATTTTTGCCCACTAGCGGCGAAAATCGCATGAATCTTGCCCGCTAGCGGCAAATTCGCCCGATTTTTGGCCGCTAACTGCAAAAATCGCGCGATTTTTGGCCGCTAGCTGCGAGAATCGCGCGATTTTTGGCCGCTAGCTGCGAGAATCGCGCGATTTTTGCCCGCTAGCGGCGAAATTTGCTCGATTTTTGCCCGCTAGCGGCGAAATTCGCCCGATTTTTTGCCGCTAGCGGCGAAAATTGCCCGATTTTTGCCCGCTAGCGGCGTAAATCACCCGATTTTCGCCCGCTAGCGGCGAAAATCGAAAATCCAAATAGGTACTTTATACCTATTCAAATAGGTACTTTTTCTATCCTTATGAAAATTACTGTCTTCCACATTTGTTTGACTTGATTTTTGCAAATTTGAACATATTATACCTATTTGGATGGGTACTACCTATTCAAATAGGTACTACCTATTCAAATAGGTCCTACCTATTCAAATAGGTCCTACCTATTCAAATAGGTACTTTATACCTATTCAAATAGGTACTTTTTCTATCCTTATGAAAATTACTGTCTTCCACAATTGTTTGACTTGATTTTTGCAAATTTGAACATATTATACCTATTTGGATGGGTACTTCCTATTCAAATAGGTACTACCTATTCAAATAGATCCTACCTATTCAAATAGGTACTTTATACCTATTCAAATAGGTACTTTTTCTATCCATATGAAAATTACTGTCCTCCACATTTGTTTGACTTCATTTTTGCAAATTTGAACATATTATACCTATTTGGATGGGTACTACCTATTCAAATAGGTACTACCTATTCAAATAGGTCCTACCTATTCAAATAGGTACTTTATACCTATTCAAATAGGTATTTTTCTATCCATATGAAAATTACTGTCCTCCACATTTTTTTGACTTGATTTTTGCAAATTTGAACATATTATACCTATTTGGATGGGTACTACCTATTCAAATAGGTCCTACCTATTCAAATAGGTACTTTATACCTATTCAAATAGGTACTTTTTGTATCCTTATGAAAATTACTGTCTTCCACATTTGTTTGACTTGATTTTTGCAAATTTGAATATATTATACCTATTTGGATGGGTACTACCTATTCAAATAGGTACTACCTATTCAAATAGGTCCTACCTATTCAAATAGGTCCTACCTATTCAAATAGGTACTTTATACCTATTCAAATAGGTACTTTTTCTATCCTTATGAAAATTACTGTCTTCCACATTTGTTTGACTTGATTTTTGCAAATTTGAACATATTATACCTATTTGGATGGGTACTACCTATTCAAATAGGTACTACCTATTCAAATAGGTCCTACCTATTCAAATAGGTACTTTATACCTATTCAAATAGGTATTTTTCTATCCATATGAAAATTACTGTCCTCCACATTTTTTTGACTTGATTTTTGCAAATTTGAACATATTATACCTATTTGGATGGGTACTACCTATTCAAATAGGTCCTACCTATTCAAATAGGTACTTTATACCTATTCAAATAGGTACTTTTTCTATCCTTATGAAAATTACTGTCTTCCACATTTGTTTGACTTGATTTTTGCAAATTTGAACATATTATACCTATTTGGATGGGTACTACCTATTCAAATACGTACTACCTATTCAAATAGGTCCTACCTATTCAAATAGGTACTTTATACCTATTCAAATAGGTATTTTTCTATCCATATGAAAATTACTGTCCTCCACATTTTTTTGACTTGATTTTTGCAAATTTGAACATATTATACTTATTTGGATGGGTACTACCTATTCAAATAGGTCCTACCTATTCAAATAGGTACTTTATACCTATTCAAATAGGTACTTTTTCTATCCTTATGAAAATTACTGTCTTCCACATTTGTTTGACTTGATTTTTGCAAATTTGAACATATTATACCTATTTGGATGGGTACTACCTATTCAAATAGGTACTACCTATTCAAATAGGTCCTACCTATTCAAATAGGTACTTTATACCTATTCAAATTGGTACTTTTTCTATCCTTATGAAAATTACTGTCTTCCACATTTGTTTGACTTGATTTTTGCAAATTTGAACATATTATACCTATTTGGATGCGTACTACCTATTCAAATAGGTCCTACCTATTCAAATAGGTCCTACCTATTCAAATAGGTACTTTATACCTATTCAAATAGGTACTTTTTCTATCCTTATGAAAATTACTGTCTTCCACATTTGTTTGACTTGATTTTTGCAAATTTCAACATATTATACCTATTTGGATGGGCACTACCTATTCAAATAGGTACTTTATACCTATTCAAATAGGTACATTTTCTATCCATATAAAAATTACTGTCCTCCACATTTGTTTGACTTGATTTTTGCAAATTTGAACATATTATACCTATTTGGATGGGTACTACCTATTCAAATAGGTACTACCTATTCAAATAGGTACTTTATACCTATTCAAATAGGTACTTTTTCTATCCTTATGAAAATTACTGTCTTCCACATTTGTTTGACTTGATTTTTGCAAATTTGAACATATTATACCTATTTGGATGGGTACTACCTATTCAAATAGGTACTACCTATTCAAATAGGTCCTACCTATTCAAATAGGTCCTACCTATTCAAATAGGTACTTTATACCTATTCAAATAGGTACATTTTCTATCCATATAAAAATTACTGTCCTCCACATTTGTTTGACTTCATTTTTGCAAATTTGAACATATTATACCTATTTGGATGGGTACTACCTATTCAAATAGGTACTACCTATTCAAATAGGTACTTTATACCTATTCAAATAGGTACTTTTTCTATCCTTATGAAAATTACTGTCTTCCACATTTGTTTGACTTGATTTTTGCAAATTTGAACATATTATACCTATTTGGATGGGTACTACCTATTCAAATAGGTACTTTATACCTATTCAAATAGGTACTTTATACCTATTCAAATAGGTACTTTATACCTATTCAAATAGGTACTTTATACCTATTCAAATAGTAATTTTCATAAGGATAGAAAAAGTACCTGTCTTCCACATTTGTTTGACTTGATTTTTGCAAATTTGAACATATTATACCTATTTGGATGGGTACTTCCTATTCAAATAGGTACTACCTATTCAAATAGATCCTACCTATTCAAATAGGTACTTTATACCTATTCAAATAGGTACTTTTTCTATCCTTATGAAAATTACTGTCTTCCACATTTGTTTGACTTGATTTTTGCAAATTTGAACATATTATACCTATTTGGATGGGTACTTCCTATTCAAATAGGTACTACCTATTCAAACAGATCCTACCTATTCAAATAGGTCCTACCTATTCAAATAGGTCCTACCTATTCAAATAGGTACTTTATACCTATTCAAATAGGTACTTTTTCTATCCTTATGAAAATTACTGTCTTCCACATTTGTTTGACTTGATTTTTGCAAATTTGAACATATTATACCTATTTGGATGGGTACTACCTATTCAAATAGGTACTACCTATTCAAATAGGTCCTACCTATTCAAATAGGTACTTTATACCTATTCAAATAGGTATTTTTCTATCCATATGAAAATTACTGTCCTCCACATTTTTTTGACTTGATTTTTGCAAATTTGAACATATTATACCTATTTGGATGGGTACTACCTATTCAAATAGGTCCTACCTATTCAAATAGGTACTTTATACCTATTCAAATAGGTACTTTTTCTATCCTTATGAAAATTACTGTCTTCCACATTTGTTTGACTTGATTTTTGCAAATTTGAACATATTATACCTATTTGGATGGGTACTACCTATTCAAATACGTACTACCTATTCAAATAGGTCCTACCTATTCAAATAGGTACTTTATACCTATTCAAATAGGTATTTTTCTATCCATATGAAAATTACTGTCCTCCACATTTTTTTGACTTGATTTTTGCAAATTTGAACATATTATACCTATTTGGATGGGTACTACCTATTCAAATAGGTCCTACCTATTCAAATAGGTACTTTATACCTATTCAAATAGGTACTTTTTCTATCCTTATGAAAATTACTGTCTTCCACATTTGTATGACTTGATTTTTGCAAATTTGAACATATTATACCTATTTGGATGGGTACTACCTATTCAAATACGTACTACCTATTCAAATAGGTCCTACCTATTCAAATAGGTACTTTATACCTATTCAAATAGGTATTTTTCTATCCATATGAAAATTACTGTCCTCCACATTTTTTTGACTTGATTTTTGCAAATTTGAACATATTATACCTATTTGGATGGGTCCTACCTATTCAAATAGGTCCTACCTATTCAAATAGGTACTTTATACCTATTCAAATAGGTACTTTTTCTATCCTTATGAAAATTACTGTCTTCCACATTTGTTTGACTTGATTTTTGCAAATTTGAACATATTATACCTATTTGGATGGGTACTACCTATTCAAATAGGTACTACCTATTCAAATAGGTCCTACCTATTCAAATAGGTACTTTATACCTATTCAAATAGGTACTTTTTCTATCCTTATGAAAATTACTGTCTTCCACATTTGTTTGACTTGATTTTTGCAAATTTGAACATATTATACCTATTTGGATGGGTACTACCTATTCAAATAGGTCCTACCTATTCAAATAGGTCCTACCTATTCAAATAGGTACTTTATACCTATTCAAATAGGTACTTTTTCTATCCTTATGAAAATTACTGTCTTCCACATTTGTTTGACTTGATTTTTGCAAATTTGAACATATTATACCTATTTGGATGGGTACTACCTATTCAAATAGGTACTACCTATTCAAATAGGTCCTACCTATTCAAATAGGTACTTTATACCTATTCAAATAGGTACTTTTTCTATCCTTATGAAAATTACTGTCTTCCACATTTGTTTGACTTGATTTTTGCAAATTTGAACATATTATACCTATTTGGATGGGTACTACCTATTCAAATAGGTACTACCTATTCAAATAGGTCCTACCTATTCAAATAGGTACTTTATACCTATTCAAATAGGTACTTTTTCTATCCATATGAAAATTACTGTCCTCCACATTTTTTTGACTTGATTTTTGCAAATTTGAACATATTATACCTATTTGGATGGGTACTACCTATTCAAATAGGTCCTACCTATTCAAATAGGTACTTTATACCTATTCAAATAGATACTTTTTCTATCCTTATGAAAATTACTGTCTTCCACATTTGTTTGACTTGATTTTTGCAAATTTGAACATATTATACCTATTTGGATGGGTACTACCTATTCAAATACGTACTACCTATTCAAATAGGTCCTACCTATTCAAATAGGTACTTTATACCTATTCAAATAGGTATTTTTCTATCCATATGAAAATTACTGTCCTCCACATTTTTTTGACTTGATTTTTGCAAATTTGAACATATTATACTTATTTGGATGGGTACTACCTATTCAAATAGGTCCTACCTATTCAAATAGGTACTTTATACCTATTCAAATAGGTACTTTTTCTATCCTTATGAAAATTACTGTCTTCCACATTTGTTTGACTTGATTTTTGCAAATTTGAACATATTATACCTATTTGGATGGGTACTACCTATTCAAATAGGTACTACCTATTCAAATAGGTCCTACCTATTCAAATAGGTACTTTATACCTATTCAAATTGGTACTTTTTCTATCCTTATGAAAATTACTGTCTTCCACATTTGTTTGACTTGATTTTTGCAAATTTGAACATATTATACCTATTTGGATGCGTACTACCTATTCAAATAGGTCCTACCTATTCAAATAGGTCCTACCTATTCAAATAGGTACTTTATACCTATTCAAATAGGTACTTTTTCTATCCTTATGAAAATTACTGTCTTCCACATTTGTTTGACTTGATTTTTGCAAATTTCAACATATTATACTTATTTGGATGGGCACTACCTATTCAAATAGGCACTTTATACCTATTCAAATAGGTACATTTTCTATCCATATAAAAATTACTGTCCTCCACATTTGTTTGACTTGATTTTTGCAAATTTGAACATATTATACCTATTTGGATGGGTACTACCTATTCAAATAGGTACTACCTATTCAAATAGGTACTTTATACCTATTCAAATAGGTACTTTTTCTATCCTTATGAAAATTACTGTCTTCCACATTTGTTTGACTTGATTTTTGCAAATTTGAACATATTATACCTATTTGGATGGGTACTACCTATTCAAATAGGTACTACCTATTCAAATAGGTCCTACCTATTCAAATAGGTCCTACCTATTCAAATAGGTACTTTATACCTATTCAAATAGGTACATTTTCTATCCATATAAAAATTACTGTCCTCCACATTTGTTTGACTTCATTTTTGCAAATTTGAACATATTATACCTATTTGGATGGGTACTACCTATTCAAATAGGTACTACCTATTCAAATAGGTACTTTATACCTATTCAAATAGGTACTTTTTCTATCCTTATGAAAATTACTGTCTTCCACATTTGTTTGACTTGATTTTTGCAAATTTGAACATATTATACCTATTTGGATGGGTACTACCTATTCAAATAGGTACTTTATACCTATTCAAATAGGTACTTTATACCTATTCAAATAGGTACTTTATACCTATTCGAATAGGTACTTTATACCTATTCAAATAGTAATTTTCATAAGGATAGAAAAAGTACCTGTCTTCCACATTTGTTTGACTTGATTTTTGCAAATTTGAACATATTATACCTATTTGGATGGGTACTTCCTATTCAAATAGGTACTACCTATTCAAATAGATCCTACCTATTCAAATAGGTACTTTATACCTATTCAAATAGGTACTTTTTCTATCCTTATGAAAATTACTGTCTTCCACATTTGTTTGACTTGATTTTTGCAAATTTGAACATATTATACCTATTTGGATGGGTACTTCCTATTCAAATAGGTACTACCTATTCAAACAGATCCTACCTATTCAAATAGGTCCTACCTATTCAAATAGGTCCTACCTATTCAAATAGGTACTTTATACCTATTCAAATAGGTACTTTTTCTATCCTTATGAAAATTACTGTCTTCCACATTTGTTTGACTTGATTTTTGCAAATTTGAACATATTATACCTATTTGGATGGGTACTACCTATTCAAATAGGTACTACCTATTCAAATAGGTCCTACCTATTCAAATAGGTACTTTATACCTATTCAAATAGGTATTTTTCTATCCATATGAAAATTACTGTCCTCCACATTTTTTTGACTTGATTTTTGCAAATTTGAACATATTATACCTATTTGGATGGGTACTACCTATTCAAATAGGTCCTACCTATTCAAATAGGTACTTTATACCTATTCAAATAGGTACTTTTTCTATCCTTATGAAAATTACTGTCTTCCACATTTGTTTGACTTGATTTTTGCAAATTTGAACATATTATACCTATTTGGATGGGTACTACCTATTCAAATACGTACTACCTATTCAAATAGGTCCTACCTATTCAAATAGGTACTTTATACCTATTCAAATAGGTATTTTTCTATCCATATGAAAATTACTGTCCTCCACATTTTTTTGACTTGATTTTTGCAAATTTGAACATATTATACCTATTTGGATGGGTACTACCTATTCAAATAGGTCCTACCTATTCAAATAGGTACTTTATACCTATTCAAATAGGTACTTTTTCTATCCTTATGAAAATTACTGTCTTCCACATTTGTATGACTTGATTTTTGCAAATTTGAACATATTATACCTATTTGGATGGGTACTACCTATTCAAATACGTACTACCTATTCAAATAGGTCCTACCTATTCAAATAGGTACTTTATACCTATTCAAATAGGTATTTTTCTATCCATATGAAAATTACTGTCCTCCACATTTTTTTGACTTGATTTTTGCAAATTTGAACATATTATACCTATTTGGATGGGTCCTACCTATTCAAATAGGTCCTACCTATTCAAATAGGTACTTTATACCTATTCAAATAGGTACTTTTTCTATCCTTATGAAAATTACTGTCTTCCACATTTGTTTGACTTGATTTTTGCAAATTTGAACATATTATACCTATTTGGATGGGTACTACCTATTCAAATAGGTACTACCTATTCAAATAGGTCCTACGTATTCAAATAGGTACTTTATACCTATTCAAATAGGTACTTTTTCTATCCTTATGAAAATTACTGTCTTCCACATTTGTTTGACTTGATTTTTGCAAATTTGAACATATTATACCTATTTGGATGGGTACTACCTATTCAAATAGGTCCTACCTATTCAAATAGGTCCTACCTATTCAAATAGGTACTTTATACCTATTCAAATAGGTACTTTTTCTATCCTTATGAAAATTACTGTCTTCCACATTTGTTTGACTTGATTTTTGCAAATTTGAACATATTATACCTATTTGGATGGGTACTACCTATTCAAATAGGTACTACCTATTCAAATAGGTCCTACCTATTCAAATAGGTACTTTATACCTATTCAAATAGGTACTTTTTCTATCCTTATGAAAATTACTGTCTTCCACATTTGTTTGACTTGATTTTTGCAAATTTCAACATATTATACCTATTTGGATGGGTACTACCTATTCAAATAGGTCCTACCTATTCAAATAGGTCCTACCTATTCAAATAGGTACTTTATACCTATTCAAATAGGTACTTTTTCTATCCTTATGAAAATTACTGTCTTCCACATTTGTTTGACTTGATTTTTGCAAATTTCAACATATTATACCTATTTGGATGGGTACTACCTATTCAAATAGGTACTACCTATTCAAATAGGTCCTACCTATTCAAATAGGTACTTTATACCTATTCAAATACGTACTTTTTCTATCCTTATGAAAATTACTGTCTTCCACATTTATTTGACTTGATTTTTGCAAATTTGAACATATTATACCTATTTGGATGGGTACTACCTATTCAAATAGGTCCTACCTATTCAAATAGGTACTTTATACCTATTCAAATAGGTACTTTTTCTATCCTTATGAAAATTACTGTCTTCCACATTTATTTGACTTGATTTTTGCAAATTTCAACATATTATACCTATTTGGATGGGTACTACCTATTCAAATAGGTACTACCTATTAAAATAGGTCCTACCTATTTGACTACCTATGTGACCCACCTCCGCTTTCAGTAATTGGCATATTTTCGGTATAAAACGTCGGAATTTTAAACTGCGAATAGGTGCAGAGATCCAGAATTTGGGTCCAAAATATGGCTCAGGTATCGAATTTGGGATTTTTGGGATATTTTGAAAACTGCAGGGGGGTTTGGGCAAAATGTGACCCACCTCCGCTTTCAGTAATTGGCATATTTTCGGTATAAAACGTCGGAATTTCAAACTGCGAATAGGTGCAGAGAGCCAGAATTTGGGTCCAAAATATGGCTCAGGTATCGAATTTGGGATGTTTGGGATATTTTGAAAACTGCAGGGGGGTTTGGGCAAAATGTGACCCACCGCCGCTCTCAGTAATTGGAATATTTTCGGTATAAAAAGTCGGAATTTCAAACTGCGAATAGGTTCAGAGAGCCAGAATTTGGGTCCATAATATGGCTCAGGTATCGAATTTTATATGTTTGGGATATTTTGAAAACTGCAGGGGGGTTTGGGCAAAATGTGACCCACCGCCGCTTTCAGTAATTGGCATTTTTTTAAAAAGTAGCGAAAGTAGCCCAATTTTGGCCTAAAAAGTAGCCCAATTTTGGCCTAAAAAGTAGCGAAAGTAGCCCAATTTTGACCCAAAATTGGGCTACTTTGTAGCCCAAATTCAGGCAACTTTCGCTACTTTGTAGCCCAAAATTGGGCTACTTTATCTACTTTGTAGCCCAAAATTGGGCTACTTTATCTACTTTGTAGCCCAAAATTGGGCTACTTTCGCTACTGTGTAGCCCAAATTTGGGCTACTTTCGCTACTTTGTAGCCCAAAATTGGGCTACTTTCGCTACTTTTTAGGCCAAAATTGGGCTACTTTCGCTACTTTTTAGGCCAAAATTGGGCTACTTTCGCTACTTTTTAGGCCAAAATTGGGCTCCTTTCGCTACTTTGTAGCCCAAAAGTGGGCTACTTTCGCTACTTTTTAGGCCAAAATTGGGCTACTTTCGTTACTTTGTAGCCCAAAATTGAGCTACTTTCGCTACTTTGTAGCCCAAAATCGCGCGATTATTGGCCGCTAGCGGCGAAAATCGCACGGTGTTGGCCGCTAGCGGGGAAAATAGCCCGATTTTTGGCCGCTAGCGGCAAAAACTGCGCGGTTTTTGGCCGCTAGCGGTGAAAATCGCGCGATATTTGGCCGGTAGCGGCAAAAATCGCGCGATTTTTGCCCGCCAGCTGCGAAAATCGCACGGTTTTTGGCCGGTAGCGGCGAAAATCGTGCGATTTTTGCCCGCTAGCTGCGAAAATCGCACGGTTTTTGGACGGTAGCGGCGAAAATCGCGCGATTTTTGCCCGCCAGTTGGGAAAATCGCACGGTTTTTGGCCGGTAGCGGCGAAAATCGCGCGATTTTTGGCCGCTAGCGGCGAAAATAGCCACTTTTTTGGCCGCTAGCGGCGAAAATCGGTCGATTTTTGGCCGCTAGCGGCAAAAATCGCGCGGTTTTTGGCAGGTAGCGGCGAAAATCGACCGATTTTTGGCCGGTAGCGGCGAAATTCGCACGATTTTTGGCCACTAGCGGCGAAATTCGGACGATTTTTGGCCGCTAGCGGCGAAATTCGCATGATTTTTGGCCGCTAGGGGCGAAAATCGCCGATTTATGGCCGCTAGCGGCGAAAATAACCCGATTTTTGGCCGCTAGCGGCGAAAATCAGGCGATTTTTGACCACTAGCGGCAAAAATTGCCCGATTTCCCGCCTCTAGCGGCGAAAATTGCCCCATTTTTGGCCGCTACCGGCGAAAATCGCGCGATTTTTGGCCACTAACTGCGAAAATCGCCCGATTTTTGCCCACTAGCGGCGAAAATCGCACGAATCTTGCCCGCTAGCGGCAAATTCGCCCGATTTTTGGCCGCTAACTGCAAAAATCGCGCGATTTTTGGCCGCTAGCTGCGAGAATCGCGCGATTTTTGGCCGCTAGCTGCGAGAATCGCGCGATTTTTGGCCGCTAGCTGCGAGAATCGCGCGATTTTTGCCCGCTAGCGGCGAAATTCGCCCGATTTTTTGCCGCTAGCGGCGAAAATTGCCCGATTTTTGCCCGCTAGCGGCGTAAATCACCCGATTTTCGCCCGCTAGCGGCGAAAATCGAAAATCCAAATAGGTACTTTATACCTATTCAAATAGGTACTTTTTCTATCCTTATGAAAATTACTGTCTTCCACATTTGTTTGACTTGATTTTTGCAAATTTGAACATATTATACCTATTTGGATGGGTACTACCTATTCAAATAGGTACTACCTATTCAAATAGGTACTTTATACCTATTCAAATAGGTACTTTTTCTATCCTTATGAAAATTACTGTCTTCCACATTTGTTTGACTTGATTTTTGCAAATTTGAACATATTATACCTATTTGGATGGGTACTACCTATTCAAATAGGTACTACCTATTCAAATAGGTCCTACCTATTCAAATAGGTACTTTATACCTATTCAAATTGGTACTTTTTCTATCCTTATGAAAATTACTGTCTTCCACATTTGTTTGACTTGATTTTTGCAAATTTGAACATATTATACCTATTTGGATGCGTACTACCTATTCAAATAGGTCCTACCTATTCAAATAGGTCCTACCTATTCAAATAGGTACTTTATACCTATTCAAATAGGTACTTTTTCTATCCTTATGAAAATTACTGTCTTCCACATTTGTTTGACTTGATTTTTGCAAATTTCAACATATTATACCTATTTGGATGGGCACTACCTATTCAAATAGGTACTTTATACCTATTCAAATAGGTACATTTTCTATCCATATAAAAATTACTGTCCTCCACATTTGTTTGACTTGATTTTTGCAAATTTGAACATATTATACCTATTTGGATGGGTACTACCTATTCAAATAGGTACTACCTATTCAAATAGGTACTTTATACCTATTCAAATAGGTACTTTTTCTATCCTTATGAAAATTACTGTCTTCCACATTTGTTTGACTTGATTTTTGCAAATTTGAACATATTATACCTATTTGGATGGGTACTTCCTATTCAAATAGGTACTACCTATTCAAACAGACCCTACCTATTCAAATAGGTCCTACCTATTCAAATAGGTCCTACCTATTCAAATAGGTACTTTATACCTATTCAAATAGGTACTTTTTCTATCCTTATGAAAATTACTGTCTTCCACATTTGTTTGACTTGATTTTTGCAAATTTGAACATATTATACCTATTTGGATGGGTACTACCTATTCAAATAGGTACTACCTATTCAAATAGGTCCTACCTATTCAAATAGGTACTTTATACCTATTCAAATAGGTACTTTTTCTATCCTTATGAAAATTACTGTCTTCCACATTTGTTTGACTTGATTTTTGCAAATTTGAACATATTATACCTATTTGGATGGGTACTACCTATTCAAATAGGTCCTACCTATTCAAATAGGTCCTACCTATTCAAATAGGTACTTTATACCTATTCAAATAGGTATTTTTCTATCCATATGAAAATTACTGTCCTCCACATTTTTTTGACTTGATTTTTGCAAATTTGAACATATTATACCTATTTGGATGGGTACTACCTATTCAAATAGGTCCTACCTATTCAAATAGGTACTTTATACCTATTCAAATAGGTACTTTTTCTATCCTTATGAAAATTAGTCTTCCACATTTGTTTGACTTGATTTTTGCAAATTTGAACATATTATACCTATTTGGATGGGTACTACCTATTCAAATACGTACTACCTATTCAAATAGGTCCTACCTATTCAAATAGGTACTTTATACCTATTCAAATAGGTATTTTTCTATCCATATGAAAATTACTGTCCTCCATATTTTTTTGACTTGATTTTTGCAAATTTGAACATATTATACCTATTTGGATGGGTACTACCTATTCAAATAGGTCCTACCTATTCAAATAGGTACTTTATACCTATTCAAATAGGTACTTTTTCTATCCTTATGAAAATTACTGTCTTCCACATTTGTATGACTTGATTTTTGCAAATTTGAACATATTATACCTATTTGGATGGGTACTACCTATTCAAATACGTACTACCTATTCAAATAGGTCCTACCTATTCAAATAGGTACTTTATACCTATTCAAATAGGTATTTTTCTATCCATATGAAAATTACTGTCCTCCACATTTTTTTTACTTGATTTTTGCAAATTTGAACATATTATACCTATTTGGATGGGTCCTACCTATTCAAATAGGTCCTACCTATTCAAATAGGTACTTTCTACCTATTCAAATAGGTACTTTTTCTATCCTTATGAAAATTACTGTCTTCCACATTTGTTTGACTTGATTTTTGCAAATTTGAACATATTATACCTATTTGGATGGGTACTACCTATTCAAATAGGTACTACATATTCAAATAGGTCCTACCTATTCAAATAGGTACTTTATACCTATTCAAATAGGTACTTTTTCTATCCTTATGAAAATTACTGTCTTCCACATTTGTTTGACTTGATTTTTGCAAATTTGAACATATTATACCTATTTGGATGGGTACTACCTATTCAAATAGGTCCTACCTATTCAAATAGGTCCTACCTATTCAAATAGGTCCTACCTATTCAAATAGGTACTTTATACCTATTCAAATAGGTACTTTTTCTATCCTTATGAAAATTACTGTCTTCCACATTTGTTTGACTTGATTTTTGCAAATTTGAACATATTATACCTATTTGGATGGGTACTACCTATTCAAATAGGTACTACCTATTCAAATAGGTCCTACCTATTCAAATAGGTACTTTATACCTATTCAAATAGGTACTTTTTCTATCCTTATGAAAATTACTGTCTTCCACATTTGTTTGACTTGATTTTTGCAAATTTCAACATATTATACCTATTTGGATGGGTACTACCTATTCAAATAGGTAATACCTATTCAAATAGGTCCTACCTATTCAAATAGGTACTTTATACCTATTCAAATAGGTACTTTTTCTATCCTTATGAAAATTACTGTCTTCCACATTTGTTTGACTTGATTTTTGCAAATTTCAACATATTATACCTATTTGGATGGGTACTACCTATTCAAATAGGTACTACCTATTCAAATAGGTCCTACCTATTCAAATAGGTACTTTATACCTATTCAAATACGTACTTTTTCTATCCTTATGAAAATTACTGTCTTCCACATTTGTTTGACTTGATTTTTGCAAATTTGAACATATTATACCTATTTGGATGGGTACTACCTATTCAAATAGGTCCTACCTATTCAAATAGGTCCTACCTATTCAAATAGGTACTTTATACCTATTCAAATAGGTACTTTTTCTATCCTTATGAAAATTACTGTCTTCCGCATTTGTTTGACTTGATTTTTGCAAATTTGAACATATTATACCTATTTGGATGGGTACTACCTATTCAAATAGGTCCTACCTATTCAAATAGGTCCTACCTATTCAAATAGGTACTTTATACCTATTCAAATAGGTACTTTTTCTATCCTTATGAAAATTACTGTCTTCCACATTTGTTTGACTTGATTTTTGCAAATTTGAACATATTATACCTATTTGGATGGGTACTACCTATTCAAATAGGTACTACCTATTCAAATAGGTCCTACCTATTCAAATAGGTACTTTATACCTATTCAAATAGGTACTTTTTCTATCCTTATGAAAATTACTGTCTTCCACATTTGTTTGACTTGATTTTTGCAAATTTCAACATATTATACCTATTTGGATGGGTACTACCTATTCAAATAGGTCCTACCTATTCAAATAGGTACTTTATACCTATTCAAATAGGTACTTTTTCTATCCTTATGAAAATTACTGTCTTCCACATTTATTTGACTTGATTTTTGCAAATTTCAACATATTATACCTATTTGGATGGGTACTACCTATTCAAATAGGTACTACCTATTAAAATAGATCCTACCTATTTGACTACCTATGTGACCCACCTCCGCTTTCAGTAATTGGCATATTTTCGGTATAAAACGTCGGAATTTTGAACTGCGAATAGGTGCAGAGATCCAGAATTTGGGTCCAAAATATGGCTCAGGTATCGAATTTGGGATTTTTGGGATATTTTGAAAACTGCAGGGGGGTTTGGGCAAAATGTGACCCACCTCCGCTTTCAGTAATTGGCATATTTTCGGTATAAAACGTCGGAATTTCAAACTGCGAATAGGTGCAGAGAGCCAGAATTTGGGTCCAAAATATGGCTCAGGTATCGAATTTGGGATGTTTGGGATATTTTGAAAACTGCAGGGGGGTTTGGGCAAAATGTGACCCACCGCCGCTCTCAGTAATTGGAATATTTTCGGTATAAAAAGTCGGAATTTCAAACTGCGAATAGGTTCAGAGAGCCAGAATTTGGGTCCATAATATGGCTCAGGTATCGAATTTTATATGTTTGGGATATTTTGAAAACTGCAGGGGGGTTTGGGCAAAATGTGACCCACCGCCGCTTTCAGTAATTGGCATTTTTTTAAAAAGTAGCGAAAGTAGCCCAATTTTGGCCTAAAAAGTAGCCCAATTTTGGCCTAAAAAGTAGCGAAAGTAGCCCAATTTTGACCCAAAATTGGGCTACTTTGTAGCCCAAATTCAGGCAACTTTCGCTACTTTGTAGCCCAAAATTGGGCTACTTTATCTACTTTGTAGCCCAAAATTGGGCTACTTTCGCTACTGTGTAGCCCAAATTTGGGCTACTTTCGCTACTTTGTAGCCCAAATTTGGGCTACTTTCGCTACTTTGTAGCCCAAAATTGGGCTACTTTCGCTACTTTTTAGGCCAAAATTGGGCTACTTTCGCTACTTTTTAGGCCAAAATTGGGCTACTTTCGCTACTTTGTAGCCCAAAATTGAGCTACTTTCGCTACTTTGTAGCCCAAAATCGCGCGATTATTGGCCGCTAGCGGCGAAAATCGCACGGTTTTTGGCCGCTAGCGGGGAAAATAGCCCGATTTTTGGCCGCTAGCGGCAAAAATTGCGCGGTTTTTGGCCGCTAGCGGTGAAAATCGCGCGATATTTGGCCGGTAGCGGCAAAAATCGCGCGATATTTGGCCGGTAGCGGCAAAAATCGCGCGATTTTTGCCCGCCAGCTGCGAAAATCGCACGGTTTTTGGCCGCTAGCGGCGAAAATCGTGCGATTTTTGCCCGCCAGCTGCGAAAATCGCACGGTTTTTGGACGGTAGCGGCGAAAATCGCGCGATTTTTGCCCGCCAGTTGGGAAAATCGCACGGATTTTGGCCGGTAGCGGCGAAAATCGCGCGATTTTTGGCCGCTAGCGGCGAAAATAGCCACTTTTTTGGCCGCTAGCGGCGAAAATCGGTCGATTTTTGGCCGCTAGCGGCAAAAATCGCGCGGTTTTTGGCAGGTAGCGGCGAAAATCGACCGATTTTTGGCCGGTAGCGGCGAAATTCGCACGATTTTTGGCCACTAGCGGCGAAATTCGGACGATTTTTGGCCGGTAGCGGCGAAATTCGCATGATTTTTGGCCGCTAGGGGCGAAAATCGCCGATTTATGGCCGCTAGCGGCGAAAATACCCCGATTTTTGCCCGCTAGCGGCGAAAATCAGGCGATTTTTGACCACTAGCGGCAAAAATTGCCCGATTTCCCGCCTCTAGCGGCGAAAATTGCCCCATTTTTGCCCGCTAGCGGCGAAATTCGCCCGATTTTTGGCCGCTACCGGCGAAAATCGCGCGATTTTTGGCCACTAACTGCGAAAATCGCCCGATTTTTGCCCACTAGCGGCGAAAATCGCACGAATCTTGCCCGCTAGCGGCAAATTCGCCCGATTTTTGGCCGCTAGCTGCGAGAATCGCGCGATTTTTGGCCGCTAGCTGCGAGAATCGCGCGATTTTTGCCCGCTAGCGGCGAAATTTGCTCGATTTTTGCCCGCTAGCGGCGAAATTCGCCCGATTTTTTGCCGCTAGCGGCGAAAATTGCCCGATTTTTGCCCGCTAGCGGCGTAAATCACCCGATTTTCGCCCGCTAGCGGCGAAAATCGAAAATCCAAATAGGTACTTTATACCTATTCAAATAGGTACTTTTTCTATCCTTATGAAAATTACTGTCTTCCACATTTGTTTGACTTGATTTTTGCAAATTTGAACATATTATACCTATTTGGATGGGTACTACCTATTCAAATAGGTACTACCTATTCAAATAGGTCCTACCTATTCAAATAGGTACTACCTATTCAAATAGGTCCTACCTATTCAAATAGGTCCTACCTATACAAATAGGTACTTTATACCTATTCAAATAGGTACTTTATACCTATTCAAATAGGTACTTTATACCTATTCAAATAGGTACTTTTTCTATCCATATGAAAATTACTGTCCTCCACATTTGTTTGACTTGATTTTTGCAAATTTGAACATATTATACCTATTTGGATGGGTACTACCTATTCAAATAGGTACTACCTATTCAAATAGGTACTTTATACCTATTCAAATAGGTACTTTATACCTATTCAAATAGGTACTTTTTCTATCCTTATGAAAATTACTGTCTTCCACATTTGTTTGACTTGATTTTTGCAAATTTGAACATATTATACCTATTTGGATGGGTACTACCTATTCAATAGGTACTACCTATTCAAATAGGTCCTACCTATTCAAATAGGTCCTACCTATTCAAATAGGTACTTTATACCTATTCAAATAGGTACTTTTTCTATCCTTATGAAAATTACTGTCTTGCACATTTGTTTGACTTGATTTTTGCAAATTTGAACATATTATACCTATTTGGATGGGTACTACCTATTCAAATAGGTACTACCTATTCAAATAGATCCTACCTATTCAAATAGGTACTTTATACCTATTCAAATAGGTACTTTTTGTATCCTTATGAAAATTACTGTCTTCCACATTTGTTTGACTTGATTTTTGCAAATTTGAACATATTATACCTATTTGGATGGGTGCTACCTATTCAAATAGGTACTACCTATTCAAATAGGTCCTACCTATTCAAATAGGTACTTTATACCTATTCAAATAGGTAGTTTTTCTATCCATATGAAAATTACTGTCCTCCACATTTGTTTGACTTGATTTTTGCAAATTTGAACATATTATACCTATTTGGATGGGTACTACCTATTCAAATAGGTACTACCTATTCAAATAGGTCCTACCTATTCAAATAGGTACTTTATACCTATTCAAATAGGTACATTTTCTATCCATATAAAAATTACTGTCCTCCACATTTGTTTGACTTGATTTTTGCAAATTTGAACATATTATACCTATTTGGATGGGTACTACCTATTCAAATAGGTACTACCTATTCAAATAGGTACTTTATACCTATTCAAATAGGTACTTTTTCTATCCTTATGAAAATTACTGTCTTCCACATTTGTTTGACTTGATTTTTGCAAATTTGAACATATTATACCTATTTGGATGGGTACTACCTATTCAAATAGGTACTACCTATTCAAATAGGTCCTACCTATTCAAATAGGTACTTTATACCTATTCAAATAGGTACTTTTTCTATCCTTATGAAAAGTACTGTCTTCCACATTTGACTTGATTTTTGCAAATTTGAACATATTATACCTATTTGGATGCGTACTACCTATTCAAATAGGTACTACCTATTCAAATAGGTCCTACCTATTCAAATAGGTACTTTATACCTATTCAAATAGGTACTTTTTCTATCCTTATGAAAATTACTGTCTTCCACATTTATTTGACTTGATTTTTGCAAATTTCAACATATTATACCTATTTGGATGGGCACTACCTATTCAAATAGGTCCTACCTATTCAAATAAGTACTTTATACCTATTCAAATAGGTACATTTTCTATCCATATAAAAATTACTGTCCTCCACATTTGACTTGATTTTTGCAAATTTGAACATATTATACCTATTTGGATGGGTACTACCTATTCAAATAGGTCCTACCTATTCAAATAGGTACTTTATACCTATTCAAATAGGTACTTTATACCTATTCAAATAGGTACTTTTTCTATCCTTATGAAAATTACTGTCTTCCACATTTGTTTGACTTGATTTTTGCAAATTTGGACATATTATACCTATTTGAATGGGTACTACCTATTCAAATAGGTACTACCTATTCAAATAGATCCTACCTATTCAAATAGGTCCTACCTATTCAAATAGGTACTTTATACCTATTCAAATAGGTACTTTTTCTATCCTTATGAAAATTACTGTCTTGCACATTTGTTTGACTTGATTTTTGCAAATTTGAACATATTATACCTATTTGGATGGGTGCTACCTATTCAAATAGGTACTACCTATTCAAATAGGTCCTACCTATTCAAATAGGTACTTTTTCTATCCATATGAAAATTACTGTCCTCCACATTTGTTTGACTTGATTTTTGCAAATTTGAACATATTATACCTATTTGGATGGGTACTACCTATTCAAATAGGTACTACCTATTCAAATAGGTCCTACCTATTCAAATAGGTACTTTATACCTATTCAAATAGGTACTTTTTCTATCCTTATGAAAATTACTGTCTTCCACATTTATTTGACTTGATTTTTGCAAATTTCAACATATTATACCTATTTGGATGGGTACTACCTATTCAAATAGGTACTACCTATTAAAATAGGTCCTACCTATTTGACTACCTATGTGACCCACCTCCGCTTTCAGTAATTGGCATATTTTCGGTATAAAACGTCGGAATTTTGAACTGCGAATAGGTGCAGAGATCCAGAATTTGGGTCCAAAATATGGCTCAGGTATCGAATTTGGGATTTTTGGGATATTTTGAAAACTGCAGGGGGGTTTGGGCAAAATGTGACCCACCTCCGCTTTCAGTAATTGGCATATTTTCGGTATAAAACGTCGGAATTTCAAACTGCGAATAGGTGCAGAGAGCCAGAATTTGGGTCCAAAATATGGCTCAGGTATCGAATTTGGGATGTTTGGGATATTTTGAAAACTGCAGGGGGGTTTGGGCAAAATGTGACCCACCGCCGCTCTCAGTAATTGGAATATTTTCGGTATAAAAAGTCGGAATTTCAAACTGCGAATAGGTTCAGAGAGCCAGAATTTGGGTCCATAATATGGCTCAGGTATCGAATTTTATATGTTTGGGATATTTTGAAAACTGCAGGGGGGTTTGGGCAAAATGTGACCCACCGCCGCTTTCAGTAATTGGCATTTTTTTAAAAAGTAGCCCAATTTTGGCCTAAAAAGTAGCCCAATTTTGGCCTAAAAAGTAGCGAAAGTAGCCCAATTTTGGGTCAAAATTGGGCTACTTTGTAGCCCAAATTCAGGCAACTTTCGCTACTTTGTAGCCCAAAATTGGGCTACTTTCGCTACTGTGTAGCCCAAATTTGGGCTACTTTCGCTACTTTGTAGCCCAAATTTGGGCTACTTTCGCTACTTTGTAGCCCAAAATTGGGCTACTTTCGCTACTTTTTAGGCCAAAATTGGGCTACTTTCGCTACTTTTTAGGCCAAAATTGGGCTACTTTCGCTACTTTTTAGGCCAAAATTGGGCTACTTTCGCTACTTTGTAGCCCAAAAGTGGGCTACTTTCGCTACTTTTTAGGCCAAAATTGGGCTACTTTCGTTACATTGTAGCCCAAAATTGAGCTACTTTCGCTACTTTGTAGCCCAAAATCGCGCGATTATTGGCCGCTAGCGGCGAAAATCGCACGGTTTTTGGCCGCTAGCGGGGAAAATAGCCCGATTTTTGGCCGCTAGCGGCAAAAATTGCGCGGTTTTTGGCCGCTAGCGGTGAAAATCGCGCGATATTTGGCCGGTAGCGGCAAAAATCGCGCGATTTTTGCCCGCCAGCTGCGAAAATCGCACGGTTTTTGGCCGCTAGCGGCGAAAATCGTTCGATTTTTGCCCGCCAGCTGCGAAAATCGCACGGTTTTTGGACGGTAGCGGCGAAAATCGCGCGATTTTTGCCCGCCAGTTGGTAAAATCGCACGGTTTTTGGCCGCTAGCGGCGAAAATCGTTCGATTTTTGCCCGCCAGCTGCGAAAATCGCACGGTTTTTGGACGGTAGCGGCGAAAATCGCGCGATTTTTGGCCGCTAGCGGCGAAAATAGCCACTTTTTTGGCCGCTAGCGGCGAAAATCGGTCGATTTTTGGCCGCTAGCGGCAAAAATCGCGCGGTTTTTGGCAGGTAGCGGCGAAAATCGACCGATTTTTGGCCGGTAGCGGCGAAATTCGCACGATTTTTGGCCACTAGCGGCGAAATTCGGACGATTTTTGGCCGCTAGCGGCGAAATTCGCATGATTTTCGGCCGCTAGGGGCGAAAATCGCCGATTTATGGCCGCTAGCGGCGAAAATAGCCCAATTTTTGCCCGCTAGCGGCGAAAATCAGGCGATTTTTGACCACTAGCGGCAAAAATTGCCCGATTTCCCGCCTCTAGCGGCGAAAATTGCCCAATTTTTGCCCGCTAGCGGCGAAATTCGCCCGATTTTTGGCCGCTACCGGCGAAAATCGCGCGATTTTTGGCCACTAACTGCGAAAATCGCCCGATTTTTGCCCGCTAGCGGCAAATTCGCCCGATTTTTGGCCGCTAACTGCAAAAATCGCGCGATTTTTGGCCGCTAGCTGCGGGAATCGCGCGATTTTTGGCCGCTAGCTGCGAGAATCGCGCGATTTTTGCCCGCTAGCGGCGAAATTTGCTCGATTTTTGCCCGCTAGCGGCGAAATTCGCCCGATTTTTTGCCGCTAGCGGAGAAAATTGCCCGATTTTTGCCCGCTAGCGGCGTAAATCACCCGATTTTCGCCCGCTAGCGGCGAAAATCGAAAATCCAAATAGGTACTTTATACCTATTCAAATAGGTACTTTTTCTATCCTTATGAAAATTACTGTCTTCCACATTTGTTTGACTTGATTTTTGCAAATTTGAACATATTATACCTATTTGGATGGGTACTACCTATTCAAATAGGTCCTACCTATTCAAATAGGTACTTTATACCTATTCAAATAGGTACTTTATACCTATTCAAATAGGTACTTTATACCTATTCAAATAGGTACTTTATACCTATTCAAATAGGTATTTTTTCTATCCATATGAAAATTACTGTCCTCCACATTTGTTTGACTTCATTTTTGCAAATTTGAACATATTATACCTATTTGGATGGGTACTACCTATTCAAATAGGTACTACCTATTCAAATAGGTCCTACCTATTCAAATAGGTACTTTATACCTATTCAAATAGGTATTTTTCTATCCATATAAAAATTACTGTCCTCCACATTTTTTTGACTTGATTTTTGCAAATTTGAACATATTATACCTATTTGGATGGGTACTACCTATTCAAATAGGTCCTACCTATTCAAATAGGTACTTTATACCTATTCAAATAGGTACTTTATACCTATTCAAATAGGTACTTTTTCTATCCTTATGAAAATTACTGTCTTCCACATTTGTTTGACTTGATTTTTGCAAATTTGAACATATTATACCTATTTGGATGGGTACTACCTATTCAATAGGTACTACCTATTCAAATAGGTCCTACCTATTCAAATAGGTCCTACCTATTCAAATAGGTACTTTATACCTATTCAAATAGGTACTTTTTCTATCCTTACGAAAATTACTGTCTTGCACATTTGTTTGACTTGATTTTTGCAAATTTGAACATATTATACCTATTTGGATGGGTACTACCTATTCAAATAGGTACTACCTATTCAAATAGATCCTACCTATTCAAATAGGTACTTTATACCTATTCAAATAGGTACTTTTTGTATCCTTATGAAAATTACTGTCTTCCACATTTGTTTGACTTGATTTTTGCAAATTTGAACATATTATACCTATTTGGATGGGTGCTACCTATTCAAATAGGTACTACCTATTCAAATAGGTCCTACCTATTCAAATAGGTACTTTATACCTATTCAAATAGGTACTTTTTCTATCCATATGAAAATTACTGTCCTCCACATTTGTTTGACTTGATTTTTGCAAATTTGAACATATTATACCTATTTGGATGGGTACTACCTATTCAAATAGGTACTACCTATTCAAATAGGTCCTACCTATTCAAATAGGTACTTTACACCTATTCAAATAGGTACATTTTCTATCCATATAAAAATTACTGTCCTCTACATTTGTTTGACTTGATTTTTGCAAATTTGAACATATTATACCTATTTGGATGGGTACTACCTATTCAAATAGATCCTACCTGTTCAAATAGGTACTTTATACCTATTCAAATAAGTACTTTATACCTATTCAAATAGGTACTTTTTCTATCCTTATGAAAATTACTGTCTTCCACATTTGTTTGACTTGATTTTTGCAAATTTCAACATATTATACCTA
Organism: Procambarus clarkii; assembly: GCF_040958095.1. NCBI lineage: Eukaryota > Metazoa > Arthropoda > Malacostraca > Decapoda > Cambaridae > Procambarus > Procambarus clarkii. The sequence goes on from NC_091158.1 coordinate 7,723,227, forward strand.
TTTGGATGGGTGCTACCTATTCAAATAGGTACTACCTATTCAAATAGGTCCTACCTATTCAAATAGGTACTTTTTCTATCCATATGAAAATTACTGTCCTCCACATTTGTTTGACTTGATTTTTGCAAATTTGAACATATTATACCTATTTGGATGGGTACTACCTATTCAAATAGGTACTACCTATTAAAATAGGTCCTACCTATTTGACTACCTATGTGACCCACCTCCGCTTTCAGTAATTGGCATATTTTCGGTATAAAACGTCGGAATTTTAAACTGCGAATAGGTGCAGAGATCCAGAATTTGGGTCCAAAATATGGCTCAGGTATCGAATTTGGGATGTTTGGGATATTTTGAAAACTGCAGGGGGGTTTGGGCAAAATGTGACCCACCGCCGCTCTCAGTAATTGGAATATTTTCGGTATAAAAAGTCGGAATTTCAAACTGCGAATAGGTTCAGAGAGCCAGAATTTGGGTCCATAATATGGCTCAGGTATCGAATTTTATATGTTTGGGATATTTTGAAAACTGCAGGGGGGTTTGGGCAAAATGTGACCCACCGCCGCTCTCAGTAATTGGAATATTTTCGGTATAAAAAGTCGGAATTTCAAACTGCGAATAGGTTCAGAGAGCCAGAATTTGGGTCCATAATATGGCTCAGGTATCGAATTTTATATGTTTGGGATATTTTGAAAACTGCAGGGGGGGTTTGGGCAAAATGTGACCCACCGCCGCTTTCAGTAATTGGCATTTTTTTAAAAAGTAGCGAAAGTAGCCCAATTTTGGCCTAAAAAGTAGCGAAAGTAGCCCAATTTTGACCCAAAATTGGGCTACTTTGTAGCCCAAATTCAGGCAACTTTCGCTACTTTGTTTCCCAAAATTGGGCTACTTTATCTACTTTGTAGCCCAAAATTGGGCTACTTTCGCTACTGTGTAGCCCAAATTTGGGCTACTTTCGCTACTTTGTAGCCCAAATTTGGGCTACTTTCGCTACTTTTTAGGCCAAAAGTGGGCTACTTTCGCTACTTTTTAGGCCAAAATTGGGCTACTTTCGTTACATTGTAGCCCAAAATTGAGCTACTTTCGCTACTTTGTAGCCCAAAATCGCGCGATTATTGGCCGCTAGCGGCGAAAATCGCACGGTGTTGGCCGCTAGCGGGGAAAATAGCCCGATTTTTGGCCGCTAGCGGCAAAAATTGCGCGGTTTTTGGCCGGTAGCGGCAAAAATCGCGCGATTTTTGCCCGCCAGCTGCGAAAATCGCACGGTTTTTGGCCGGTAGCGGCGAAAATCGTGCGGTTTTTTCCCGCCAGCTGCGAAAATCGCACGGTTTTTGGACGGTAGCGGCGAAAATCGCGCGATTTTTGCCCGCCAGTTGGGAAAATCGCACGGTTTTTGGCCGGTAGCGGCGAAAATCGCGCGATTTTTGGCCGCTAGCGGCGAAAATCGGTCGATTTTTGGCCGCTAGCGGCAAAAATCGCGCGGTTTTTGGCAGGTAGCGGCGAAAATCGACCGATTTTTGGCCGGTAGCGGCGAAATTCGCACGATTTTTGGCCACTAGCGGCGAAATTCGGACGATTTTTGGCCGGTAGCGGCGAAATTCGCATGATTTTTGGCCGCTAGGGGCGAAAATCGCCGATTTATGGCCGCTAGCGGCGAAAATCAGGCGATTTTTGACCACTAGCGGCAAAAATTGCCCGATTTCCCGCCTCTAGCGGCGAAAATTGCCCCATTTTTGGCCGCTACCGGCGAAAATCGCGCGATTTTTGGCCACTAACTGCGAAAATCGCCCGATTTTTGCCCACTAGCGGCGAAAATCGCACGAATCTTGCCCGCTAGCGGCAAATTCGCCCGATTTTTGGCCGCTAACTGCAAAAATCGCGCGATTTTTGGCCGCTAGCTGCGAGAATCGCGCGATTTTTGCCCGCTAGCGGCGAAATTTGCTCGATTTTTGCCCGCTAGCGGCGAAATTCGCCCGATTTTTTGCCGCTAGCGGCGAAAATTGCCCGATTTTTGCCCGCTAGCGGCGTAAATCACCCGATTTTCGCCCGCTAGCGGCGAAAATCGAAAATCCAAATAGGTACTTTATACCTATTCAAATAGGTACTTTTTCTATCCTTATGAAAATTACTGTCTTCCACAATTGTTTGACTTGATTTTTGCAAATTTGAACATATTATACCTATTTGGATGGGTACTTCCTATTCAAATAGGTACTACCTATTCAAATAGATCCTACCTATTCAAATAGGTACTTTATACCTATTCAAATAGGTACTTTTTCTATCCATATGAAAATTACTGTCTTCCACATTTGTTTGACTTGATTTTTGCAAATTTCAACATATTATACCTATTTGGATGGGCACTACCTATTCAAATAGGTCCTACCTATTCAAATAGGTACTTTATACCTATTCAAATAGGTACATTTTCTATCCATATAAAAATTACTGTCCTCCACATTTGTTTGACTTGATTTTTGCAAATTTTAACATATTATACCTATTTGGATGGGTACTACCTATTCAAATAGGTCCTACCTATTCAAATAGGTACTTTATACCTATTCAAATAGGTACTTTTTCTATCCTTATGAAAATTACTGTCTTCCACATTTGTTTGACTTGATTTTTGCAAATTTGAACATATTATACCTATTTGGATGGGTACTACCTATTCAATAGGTACTACCTATTCAAATAGGTCCTACCTATTCAAATAGGTCCTACCTATTCAAATAGGTCCTACCTATTCAAATAGGTCCTACCTATTCAAATAGGTACTTTATACCTATTCAAATAGGTACTTTTTCTATCCTTATGAAAATTAGTGTCTTGCACATTTGTTTGACTTGATTTTTGCAAATTTGAACATATTATACCTATTTGGATGGGTACTACCTATTCAAATAGGTACTACCTATTCAAATAGGTACTACCTATTCAAATAGGTACTTTATACCTATTCAAATAGGTACTTTTTCTATCCTTATGAAAATTACTGTCTTCCACATTTGTTTGACTTGATTTTTGCAAATTTGAACATATTATATTTATTTGGATGCGTACTACCTATTCAAATAGGTACTACCTATTCAAATAGGTCCTACCTATTCAAATAGGTACTTTATACCTATTCAAATAGGTACTTTTTCTATCCTTATGAAAATTACTGTCTTCCACATTTGTTTGACTTGATTTTTGCAAATTTGAACATATTATACCTATTTGGATGGGTACTACCTATTCAAATAGGTACTACCTATTCAAATAGGTACTACCTATTCAAATAGGTCCTACCTATTCAAATAGGTACTTTATACCTATTCAAATAGGTACATTTTCTATCCATATAAAAATTACTGTCTTCCACATTTGTTTGACTTGATTTTTGCAAATTTGAACATATTATACCTATTTGGATGGGTACTACCTATTCAAATAGGTCCTACCTATTCAAATAGGTCCTACCTATTCAAATAGGTACTTTATACCTATTCAAATAGGTACTTTTTCTATCCTTATGAAAATTACTGTCTTCCACATTTGTTTGACTTGATTTTTGCAAATTTGAACATATTATACCTATTTGGATGGGTACTACCTATTCAAATACGTCCTACCTATTCAAATAGGTACTTTATACCTATTCAAATAGGTACTTTTTCTATCCATATGAAAATTACTGTCCTCCACATTTGTTTGACTTGATTTTTGCAAATTTGAACATATTATACCTATTTGGATGGGTACTTCCTATTCAAATAGGTACTACCTATTCAAATAGGTACTTTATACCTATTCAAATAGGTACTTTATACCTATTCAAATAGGTACTTTATACCTATTCAAATAGGTATTTTTTCTATCCATATGAAAATTACTGTCCTCCACATTTGTTTGACTTCATTTTTGCAAATTTTAACATATTATACCTATTTGGATGGGTACTACCTATTCAAATAGGTACTACCTATTCAAATAAGTCCTACCTATTCAAATAGGTACTTTATACCTATTCAAATAGGTATTTTTCTATCCATATAAAAATTACTGTCCTCCACATTTTTTTGACTTGATTTTTGCAAATTTGAACATATTATACCTATTTGGATGGGTACTACCTATTCAAATAGGTCCTACCTATTCAAATAGGTACTTTATACCTATTCAAATAGGTACTTTTTCTATCCTTATGAAAGTTACTGTCTTCCACATTTGTTTGACTTGATTTTTGCAAATTTGAACATATTATACCTATTTGGATGGGTACTACCTATTCAATAGGTACTACCTATTCAAATAGGTCCTACCTATTCAAATAGGTCCTACCTATTCAAATAGGTACTTTATACCTATTCAAATAGGTACTTTTTCTATCCTTATGAAAATTACTGTCTTGCACATTTGTTTGACTTGATTTTTGCAAATTTGAACATATTATACCTATTTGGATGGGTACTACCTATTCAAATAGGTACTACCTATTCAAATAGATCCTACCTATTCAAATAGGTACTTTATACCTATTCAAATAGGTACTTTTTGTATCCTTATGAAAATTACTGTCTTCCACATTTGTTTGACTTGATTTTTGCAAATTTGAACATATTATACTTATTTGGATGGGTGCTACCTATTCAAATAGGTACTACCTATTCAAATAGGTCCTACCTATTCAAATAGGTACTTTATACCTATTCAAATAGGTACTTTTTCTATCCATATGAAAATTACTGTCCTCCACATTTGTTTGACTTGATTTTTGCAAATTTGAACATATTATACCTATTTGGATGGGTACTACCTATTCAAATAGGTACTACCTATTCAAATAGGTCCTACCTATTCAAATAGGTACTTTACACCTATTCAAATAGGTACATTTTCTATCCATATAAAAATTACTGTCCTCTACATTTGTTTGACTTGATTTTTGCAAATTTGAACATATTATACCTATTTGGATGGGTACTACCTATTCAAATAGATCCTACCTGTTCAAATAGGTACTTTATACCTATTCAAATAAGTACTTTATACCTATTCAAATAGGTACTTTTTCTATCCTTATGAAAATTACTGTCTTCCACATTTGTTTGACTTGATTTTTGCAAATTTGAACATATTATACCTATTTGGATGGGTACTACCTATTCAATAGGTACTACCTATTCAAATAGGTCCTACCTATTCAAATAGGTCCTACCTATTCAAATAGGTCCTACCTATTCAAATAGGTACTTTATACCTATTCAAATAGGTACTTTTTCTATCCTTATGAAAATTACTGTCTTGCACATTTGTTTGACTTGATTTTTGCAAATTTGAACATATTATACCTATTTGGATGGGTACTACCTATTCAAATAGGTACTACCTATTCAAATAGATCCTACCTATTCAAATAGGTACTTTATACCTATTCAAATAGGTACTTTTTGTATCCTTATGAAAATTACTGTCTTCCACATTTGTTTGACTTGATTTTTGCAAATTTCAACATATTATACCTATTTGGATGGGTGCTACCTATTCAAATAGGTACTACCTATTCAAATAGGTCCTACCTATTCAAATAGGTACTTTTTCTATCCTTATGAAAATTACTGTCTTGCACATTTGTTTGACTTGATTTTTGCAAATTTGAACATATTATACCTATTTGGATGGGTACTACCTATTCAAATAGGTACTACCTATTCAAATAGATCCTACCTATTCAAATAGGTACTTTATACCTATTCAAATAGGTACTTTTTGTATCCTTATGAAAATTACTGTCTTCCACATTTGTTTGACTTGATTTTTGCAAATTTGAACATATTATACCTATTTGGATGGGTACTACCTATTCAAATAGGTACTACCTATTAAAATAGGTCCTACCTATTTGACTACCTATGTGACCCACCTCCGCTTTAGTAATTGGCATATTTTCGGTATAAAACGTCGGAATTTTAAACTGCGAATAGGTGCAGAGATCCAGAATTTGGGTCCAAAATATGGCTCAGGTATCGAATTTGGGATGTTTGGGATATTTTGAAAACTGCAGGGGGGTTTGGGCAAAATGTGACCCACCGCCGCTCTCAGTAATTGGAATATTTTCGGTATAAAAAGTCGGAATTTCAAACTGCGAATAGGTTCAGAGAGCCAGAATTTGGGTCCATAATATGGCTCAGGTATCGAATTTTATATGTTTGGGATATTTTGAAAACTGCAGGGGGGGTTTGGGCAAAATGTGACCCACCGCCGCTTTCAGTAATTGGCATTTTTTTAAAAAGTAGCGAAAGTAGCCCAATTTTGGCCTAAAAAGTAGCGAAAGTAGCCCAATTTTGACCCAAAATTGGGCTACTTTGTAGCCCAAATTCAGGCAACTTTCGCTACTTTGTAGCCCAAAATTGGGCTACTTTATCTACTTTGTAGCCCAAAATTGGGCTACTTTCGCTACTGTGTAGCCCAAATTTGGGCTACTTTCGCTACTTTGTAGCCCAAATTTGGGCTACTTTCGCTACTTTTTAGGCCAAAAGTGGGCTACTTTCGCTACTTTTTAGGCCAAAATTGGGCTACTTTCGTTACATTGTAGCCCAAAATTGAGCTACTTTCGCTACTTTGTAGCCCAAAATCGCGCGATTATTGGCCGCTAGCGGCGAAAATCGCACGGTGTTGGCCGCTAGCGGGGAAAATAGCCCGATTTTTGGCCGCTAGCGGCAAAAATTGCGCGGTTTTTGGCCGGTAGCGGCAAAAATCGCGCGATTTTTGCCCGCCAGCTGCGAAAATCGCACGGTTTTTGGCCGGTAGCGGCGAAAATCGTGCGGTTTTTTCCCGCCAGCTGCGAAAATCGCACGGTTTTTGGCCGGTAGCGGCGAAAATCGCGCGATTTTTGCCCGCCAGTTGGGAAAATCGCACGGTTTTTGGCCGGTAGCGGCGAAAATCGCGCGATTTTTGGCCGCTAGCGGCGAAAATCGGTCGATTTTTGGCCGCTAGCGGCAAAAATCGCGCGGTTTTTGGCAGGTAGCGGCGAAAATCGACCGATTTTTGGCCGGTAGCGGCGAAATTCGCACGATTTTTGGCCACTAGCGGCGAAATTCGGACGATTTTTGGCCGGTAGCGGCGAAATTCGCATGATTTTTGGCCGCTAGGGGCGAAAATCGCCGATTTATGGCCGCTAGCGGCGAAAATCAGGCGATTTTTGACCACTAGCGGCAAAAATTGCCCGATTTCCCGCCTCTAGCGGCGAAAATTGCCCCATTTTTGGCCGCTACCGGCGAAAATCGCGCGATTTTTGGCCACTAACTGCGAAAATCGCCCGATTTTTGCCCACTAGCGGCGAAAATCGCACGAATCTTGCCCGCTAGCGGCAAATTCGCCCGATTTTTGGCCGCTAACTGCAAAAATCGCGCGATTTTTGGCCGCTAGCTGCGAGAATCGCGCGATTTTTGCCCGCTAGCGGCGAAATTTGCTCGATTTTTGCCCGCTAGCGGCGAAATTCGCCCGATTTTTTGCCGCTAGCGGCGAAAATTGCCCGATTTTTGCCCGCTAGCGGCGTAAATCACCCGATTTTCGCCCGCTAGCGGCGAAAATCGAAAATCCAAATAGGTACTTTATACCTATTCAAATAGGTACTTTTTCTATCCTTATGAAAATTACTGTCTTCCACAATTGTTTGACTTGATTTTTGCAAATTTGAACATATTATACCTATTTGGATGGGTACTTCCTATTCAAATAGGTACTACCTATTCAAATAGATCCTACCTATTCAAATAGGTACTTTATACCTATTCAAATAGGTACTTTTTCTATCCATATGAAAATTACTGTCTTCCACATTTGTTTGACTTGATTTTTGCAAATTTCAACATATTATACCTATTTGGATGGGCACTACCTATTCAAATAGGTCCTACCTATTCAAATAGGTACTTTATACCTATTCAAATAGGTACATTTTCTATCCATATAAAAATTACTGTCCTCCACATTTGTTTGACTTGATTTTTGCAAATTTTAACATATTATACCTATTTGGATGGGTACTACCTATTCAAATAGGTCCTACCTATTCAAATAGGTACTTTATACCTATTCAAATAGGTACTTTATACCTATTCAAATAGGTACTTTTTCTATCCTTATGAAAATTACTGTCTTCCACATTTGTTTGACTTGATTTTTGCAAATTTGAACATATTATACCTATTTGGATGGGTACTACCTATTCAATAGGTACTACCTATTCAAATAGGTCCTACCTATTCAAATAGGTCCTACCTATTCAAATAGGTCCTACCTATTCAAATAGGTACTTTATACCTATTCAAATAGGTACTTTTTCTATCCTTATGAAAATTAGTGTCTTGCACATTTGTTTGACTTGATTTTTGCAAATTTGAACATATTATACCTATTTGGATGGGTACTACCTATTCAAATAGGTACTACCTATTCAAATAGGTCCTACCTATTCAAATAGGTACTTTATACCTATTCAAATAGGTACTTTTTCTATCCTTATGAAAATTACTGTCTTCCACATTTGTTTGACTTGATTTTTGCAAATTTGAACATATTATATTTATTTGGATGCGTACTACCTATTCAAATAGGTACTACCTATTCAAATAGGTCCTACCTATTCAAATAGGTCCTACCTATTCAAATAGGTACTTTATACCTATTCAAATAGGTACTTTTTCTATCCTTATGAAAATTAGTGTCTTCCACATTTGTTTGACTTGATTTTTGCAAATTTGAACATATTATACCTATTTGGATGGGTACTACCTATTCAAATAGGTACTACCTATTCAAATAGGTCCTACCTATTCAAATAGGTACTTTATACCTATTCAAATAGGTACTTTTTCTATCCTTATGAAAATTACTGTCTTCCACATTTGTTTGACTTGATTTTTGCAAATTTGAACATATTATACCTATTTGGATGGGTACTACCTATTCAAATAGGTCCTACCTATTCAAATAGGTACTTTATACCTATTCAAATAGGTACTTTTTCTATCCATATGAAAATTACTGTCCTCCACATTTGTTTGACTTGATTTTTGCAAATTTGAACATATTATACCTATTTGGATGGGTACTACCTATTCAAATAGGTACTACCTATTCAAACAGATCCTACCTATTCAAATAGGTACTTTTTCTATCCTTATGAAAATTACTGTCTTCCACATTTGTTTGACTTGATTTTTGCAAATTTCAACATATTATACCTATTTGGATGGGTACTACCTATTCAAATAGGTACTACCTATTAAAATAGGTCCTACCTATTTGACTACCTATGTGACCCACCTCCGCTTTCAGTAATTGGCATATTTTCGGTATAAAACGTCGGAATTTTAAACTGCGAATAGGTGCAGAGATCCAGAATTTGGGTCCAAAATATGGCTCAGGTATCGAATTTGGGATGTTTGGGATATTTTGAAAACTGCAGGGGGGTTTGGGCAAAATGTGACCCACCTCCGCTTTCAGTAATTGGCATATTTTCGGTATAAAACGTCGGAAATTTAAACTGCGAATAGGTGCAGAGAGCCAGAATTTGGGTCCAAAATATGGCTCAGGTATCGAATTTGGGATGTTTGGGATATTTTGAAAACTGCAGGGGGGTTTGGGCAAAATGTGACCCACCGCCGCTCTCAGTAATTGGAATATTTTTGGTATAAAAAGTCGGAATTTCAAACTGCGAATAGGTTCAGAGAGCCATAATTTGGGTCCATAATATGGCTCAGGTATCGAATTTTATATGTTTGAGATATTTTGAAAACTGCAGGGGGGTTTGGGCAAAATGTGACCCACCGCCGCTTTCAGTAATTGGCATTTTTTTAAAAAGTAGCGAAAGTAGCCCAATTTTGACCCAAAATTGGGCTACTTTTTAGGCCAAAATTGGGCTACTTTCGCTACTTTTTAGGCCAAAATTGGGCTACTTTCGCTACTTTTTAGGCCAAAATTGGGCTACTTTCGCTACTTTTTAGGCCAAAATTGGGCTACTTTCGCTACTTTGTAGCCCAAAATTGGGCTACTTTCGCTACTTTGTAGCCCAAAATTGGGCTACTTTCGCTACTTTGTAGCCCAAAATTGGGCTACTTTCGCTACTGTGTAGCCCAAAATTGGGCTACTTTCGCTACTTTGTAGCCCAAAATTGGGCTACTTTCGCTACTTTTAAGGCCAAAATTGGGCTACTTTCGCTACTTTTTAGGCCAAAATTGGGCTACTTTCGCTACTTTTTAGGCCAAAATTGGGCTACTTTCGCTACTTTTTAGGCCAAAATTGGGCTACTTTCGCTACTTTTTAGGCCAAAATTGGGCTATTTTCGCTACTTTTTAGGCCAAAATTGGGCTACTTTCGCTACTTTGTAGCCCAAAATTGGGCTACTTTCGCTACTTTGTAGCCCAAAATTGGGCTACTTTCGCTACTTTGTAGCCCAAAATTGGGCTACTTTCGCTACTTTGTAGCCCAAAATTGGGCTACTTTCGCTACTGTGTAGCCCAAAATTGGGCTACTTTCGCTACTTTGTAGCCCAAAATTGGGCTACTTTCGCTACTTTTAAGGCCAAAATTGGGCTACTTTCGCTACTTTTTAGGCCAAAATTGGGCTACTTTCGCTACTTTTTAGGCCAAAATTGGGCTACTTTCGCTACTTTTTAGGCCAAAATTGGGCTACTTTCGCTACTTTTTAGGCCAAAATTGGGCTATTTTCGCTACTTTTTAGGCCAAAATTGGGCTACTTTCGCTACTTTTTAGGCCAAAATTGGGCTACTTTCGCTACTCGGTAGCCCAAAATTGGGCTACTTTCGCTACTTTGTAGCCCAAAATTGGGCTACTTTCGCTACTTTGTAGCCCAAAATTGGGCTACTTTCGCTACTTTGTAGCCCAAAATTGGGCTACTTTCGCTACTGTGTAGCCCAAAATTGGGCTACTTTCGCTACTTTTAAGGCCAAAATTGGGCTACTTTCGCTACTTTTAAGGCCAAAATTGGGCTACTTTCGCTACTTTTTAGGCCAAAATTGGGCTACTTTCGCTACTTTTTAGGCCAAAATTGGGCTACTTTCGCTACTTTTTAGGCCAAAATTGGGCTATTTTCGCTACTTTTTAGGCCAAAATTGGGCTACTTTCGCTACTTTGTAGCCCAAAATTGGGCTACTTTCGCTACTTTGTAGCCCAAAATTGGGCTACTTTCGCTACTTTGTAGCCCAAAATTGGGCTACTTTCGCTACTTTGTAGCCCAAAATTGGGCTACTTTCGCTACTGTGTAGCCCAAAATTGGGCTACTTTCGCTACTTTGTAGCCCAAAATTGGGCTACTTTCGCTACTTTTAAGGCCAAAATTGGGCTACTTTCGCTACTTTTTAGGCCAAAATTGGGCTACTTTCGCTACTTTTTAGGCCAAAATTGGGCTACTTTCGCTACTTTTTAGGCCAAAATTGGGCTACTTTCGCTACTTTTTAGGCCAAAATTGGGCTATTTTCGCTACTTTTTAGGCCAAAATTGGGCTACTTTCGCTACTTTGTAGCCCAAAATTGGGCTACTTTCGCTACTTTTTAGGTCAAAATTGGGCTACTTTCGTTACATTGTAGCCCAAAATTGGGCTACTTTCGTTACTTTGTAGCCCAGAATCGCGCGATTATTGGTCGCTAGCGGCGAAAATCGCACGGTTTTTGGCCGCTAGCAGCGAAAATCGCATGATTTTTGGCCGGTAGCGGCGAAAATCGCATGGTTTTTGGCCGCTTGCGGCGAAAACCGCGCGATTTTCGCTGCTAGCGGCCAAAAACCGCGCGATTTTCGCCGTTAGCGGCAAAAAATCTGGCGATTTTTGCCGCTATCGGCGAAAATCGCCCGATTTTTGCCCTCCAGCGGCGAAATTCACCCGATTTTTTCCCGCTACCGGCGAAAATCGCGCGATTATTGGCCACTAGCGGCGAAAATCGCGCGGTTTTTGGCCGCTAGCGTCGAAATTCGCACGATATTTGGCCGCTAGCGGTAAAAATCGCGCAATTTTTGGCCTTTACCTGCGAATTTTTGTACCTTTACCTGCGCCGTCTAAGCGGCGTCTAAGCGGCGAAAATCACGCGAATTTTTCTCGCTACCGGCGAAAATCGCGCGATTTTCGAAAATCGCACGGTTTTTGGCCGCTATCAGCAAAAATCGCACGGCTTTTGGCCGCTAGCAGCGAAAATCGCGCGGTTTTCGCTGCTAGCGGCCAAAAACCGTGCGATTTTCGCCGCTACCGGCCAAAAAACGCGCGATTTTCGCCGGTAACGGGAAAAAATCGAGCGAATTTCGCCGCTGGAGGGCAAAAATCAGGCGATTTTTGACCGCTAGCGGCGAAAATCGCGCAGTTTTTGGCCGCTAGTGGCGAAAATTGCGCGATTTTGGCCGCTAGCGGCGAAAATCGCGCGATTTTCGCCACTAGCGGCAAAAATCGCGCGATTTTCGCCGCTAGCGGCCAAACATCGGGCGATTTTTGCCCCGGTAGTGGCGAAATCGCCCGATTTTTGGACGCTAGCGGCGAACATCGCGCAATTTTTGGCCGCTACCTGCGAAAATCCCGCGATTTTTGGCCGCTAGCGGCGAAATTCGCACGATTTTTTACCGCTAGCTGCGAAATTCGCACGATTTTTGGGCGGTAGCGGCGAAATAAGCACGATTTTTGGCCGCTAGCAGCGAAAATCGCGCAATTTTTGCCAGCCAGCTGCGAAAATCGCACGGTTTTTGGCCGGTAGCGGCGAAAATCGCCCGATTTTTTACCGCTAGCGGCAAAAATAGCCCCATTTTTGGCCGCTAGCGGCGAAAGTCGGTCGATTTTTGCCGCTAGCAGCCAAAAACCGCACGATTTTCGCTGCTAGCTGCCAAAAACCGTGCCATTTTCGCCACTAGCGGCCAAATATCGCGTGATTTTCGCCACTAGCGGCCAAATATCGCGTGATTTTCGCCGGTAGCGGGCAAAAATCGGGTGAATTTCGCCGCTGGAGGGCAAAAATCGGACGAATTTCGCCGCAGGAGGGCAAAAATCGGGCGATTTTCGCCGATAGCAGCAAAAATCGCCAGATTTTTGGCCGCTAATGGCGAAAATCGCGCGGTTTTTTGCCGCTAGCGGCGAAAATCGCGCGATTTTTGGCTGGTAGCGGCGAAAATCGCGCGATTTTTGCCAGCAAGCTGCGAAAATCGCACGGTTTTTGGCCGGTAGCTGCGAAAATCGCCCGATTTTTGGACGCTAGCGGCGAAAATCGCTCGGTTTTTGCCGCTAGCGGCCAAAAATCGCGCGATTTTCGCCGGTAGCGGGCAAAAATCGGGTGAATTTCGCCGCTGGAGGGCAAAAATCGGGCGATTTTCGCCGCTAGCAGCAAAAATCGCCAGATTTTTGGCCGCTAACGGCGAAAATCGCACGGTTTTTGACCGCTAGCAGCGAAAATTGAGCGGTTTTCGCTGCTAGCGGCCAAAAAACGCGCGATTTTCGCCGGTAGCGGGAAAAAATCTAGCGAATTTCGCCGCTGGAGGGCAAAAATCAGGCGATTTTTGGCCGCTAGCGGCGAAAATCGCGCAGTTTTTGGCCGCTAGCGGCAAAAATTGCGCGATTTTGGCCGGTAGCGGCGAAAATCGCGCGATTTTTGCCCGCTAGCTGCGAAAATCGCATGGTTTTTCGCCGCTAGCGGCAAAAATCGCGCATTTTTTGGCCTTTACCTGCGAAAATCGCGCGATTTTTGGCCGCTAGTGGCGAAAATCGCCACTAGCGATGCAGGTGAAGCCATCACTACAGGTGGAGCCATCTATTCATCAATATTCACACCTTACCTTACGTGAACAGGGACTGGGTGGCCTCCCCCCCCCCCTTCCTCATCCACTCGCACTCCCCCACACACAATCTGTACACAGGTTGATTTGACAGTTTAGAGGCGGGACCAAAGAGCCGAAGCTTAACTCTCGCACGTACAACTAGGCGAGTACACACACATACACTTGTGCTGAAGAAAATTGGCACGCTGCACCTAAATGGGTGCCCCACACCCCCCTAATGGGTGCCCCACACCCCCCTAAATGGGTGCCCCTCACCACCCTAAATGGGTGGTGAGGGGCACCACATTTCCTAAATGAGTATCCAACCCTCCCCCCCCCCTAAATGGGTGCAAACACCCTAATATATTTAAATTGTCTTCGCCCATTATCAACTAGTCTCTAGAGCTTATAGTGTCAGGGAACCTAAGAGACCTCACCGCCACCTCGTCAACCACTACAATATCGCCAATCAACAGATAACGCAAAGGTGATGCTAAATGTAAACACCGAGGGGAGGGGGGGGGGACTGCAGGAAGTTACAGGACGACCTCGGTATACTCCAGGAGAGTTCTAAGAAATGGCTGCTCGAATTCAATCCCAGCAAGTGTAAGGTGGGAAAGGTACCGAAAGGAGACGAACAGGCGTCTGGCAACTATACTGGAATCGGAAAGAAAAAGATTTGGGAGTGGATATAATTCCGACACTCACCAGAGGTACACACAAACAGGATAACATCGGCAGCATATCGGACGCTGACGTACATAAAAACATCGTTTAGGGACCTGAATCAGGACTTGAAGGCAATCTACACAACATCTGTTAGACCAATACTTGAATATGCAGCACCGGCATGGAATCCGTACCATGTGAAGCATAAAGCCAAAATTAAAAAAAAAAGTACAAAGGTTTACAACAAGACTGGTGCCAGAGGTGAGAGGGTTAAGCTACGAGGACAGGCTACCCTGGAAACACAAATCGAAACTGTCTCTATTTTCCGCTTGTTACAACTTGTAATAAAGTTATTACATCTTGGCTTAACGTGTTTATGACGTATTAGAACGTTGTTACAACTTGCTATATTGGTTGTTATAACTGGTTAGGTGTTAAAACTTGTTCGAACGTTGTAGCAACGTCGTAGTTTCGGTGTGTGTTTGACGGGTAATGGCAGTAAACCTCACAACCCCTCGCGGATAGAAGGAACAGAGGGGAAAAGATGAGGCGGACAAGGATAGCCTCGTGAAGCTAGGAGAAAGGACGACAAAAGGACACAGGTGGAAGCTGGAAACAAATGAGCTAAAAGAATGTAAGGCGATACTCGTCCTGCCTCACAATACTTAATACTCGTTAGAGTAAGGACCTGCCCTAAATGCTAAGGGTGATAGTGGCTCTACAAGAAGGTAAAAAAACATGAATGTACTCTCATAAACCCAGTGTACCTTCTTGTACATGTATATACATAAATAAATCAATACTCTGTACTGAAATGTACTGAAAGAAGTACTTGAGGAAGCCACCTCCATCCACAACTTTAAGGTCTGATTCGACAAATGAATTCGAAGGTCAGAATTGATCATTGTAACTCATCAGGTGTAACGAGGCTGTTGAGCCGGGTAGAGAGAGTTAGAGCTCGCTCCACCGTAGATACTGATAGGTAAGCACCACAGTCACCACCCCGTCAACTATCACAACGCCCATCACCCCGTCAACCACCTTCACCCCGTCAACCACTACCCCGTCAACTATCAACCACCACCACCCCGTCAACCACCTTCACTACCACCATCACCCCGTCAACTATCACTACCATCATCACCCCGTCAACAATCTTCACAATCAGCACCACCCCGTCAACCACCTTCACTACCACCATCACCCCGTCAACTATCACTACCATCATCACCCCGTCAACTATCACTACCATCATCACCCCGTCAACTAGCACTACCATCATCACCCCGTCAACAATCTTCACAACCACCCCGTCAACCACCTTCACAACCACCCCGTCAACCACCTTCACAACCACCTTCACAACCACCCCGTCAACCACCTTCACAACCACCATCACCCCGTCAACCACCTTCACAACCACCATCACCCCGTCAACCACCTTCACAACCACCACCCCGTCAACCACCTTCACAACCACCTTCACAACCACCACCACCCCGTCAACCACCTTCACAACCACCACCACCCCGTCAACCACCTTCACAACCACCATC
>NC_091158.1:7739752-7756806 GCF_040958095.1 Procambarus clarkii
TCAGCATCACTACCACATCACCACCACCAGCACCACCATCACTACCATAACAACCACCACAACCAATAACACCTACCCCTTCGAACAACACTACCACTACACACTACATACAGGGGTCTGGTTGCTGAGTGGACAGCGCGCGGGGCTCGTAATCCTCTGGCCCGGGTTCGATTCCCTGGCAGATAGATAAACAAATAGGCAGAGTTTCTTTCACCCCTATGCGCCTGTTACCTAACAGTAAAGAGGTACCTGGGAGTTAGACAGCTGTCACGGACTGCTTCCTGTGGGTGTGTGTAAGAAAAACAAATAGTAACAGTTGATTGATTGACAGTTGAGAGGCGGGCCGAAAGAGCAGAGCTCAACCCCCACAAGCACAACTAGGTGAATACACTACCAGTATCAATGCTACTAAGCCACCACTAACACTACCACCATTACCACCCCCACCACCATCACCACCCCCACCACCATCACCTCCTCCCCCCACCAACACCACCTTCCCCCACCACCATCACCACTCCCACCTCCCCCCACCAGCAGCAGCAGGAACAGTGCCAAACTAAATATTCATTGACCAGGTGCTCTTGACAAGAAATCTGTTACATTGTTTGGATAATTGAGGTCGCTGGTGATTTGTATATTAATGATGTATATATGATTCCCTGGACGGGCATTAGCTGGCTGGGAGACGCTAGCCAGCAGGCAGCCCGCTTGGGTGACGCCACCGCCTCAGTCTCCTGTTTACTTAGTATATAGAACGACAGGCCTAATATACGAGCCTCGTATACACCCCTTCGTGAATGTTGACTTTTGCACCTGTGTCCTTGTCGCCAAGGCTGGGTCTTGTTTACTCCTTTAGGTTCATTCTCTCTACCCCTCTCTTGCCTTCTATCCCTTACTGGGCTACTCCTGCTTACCCATTCTCTCCCCCTTCTTCTACCCAAACCTACCTTTCCCCTCCTGCCCCATACAGGTGAAGCCTCCTACCCACATTGGGACGAAGAGCTTGGCTTCAACATAATGGGCAGAAGAGCTTGGCTTCAACACAATGGGAAGATGAGCTTGGCTTCAACACACTGGGAAGAAGAGCTTCGCTTCAACACAATGGGAAGAAGAGCTTGGCTTCAACACAATGGGCAGAAGAGCTTGGCTTCAACACAATGGGAAGAAGAGCTTGGCTTCAACACAATGGGAAGATGAGCTTGGCTTCCACACACTGGGAAGAAGAGCTTGGCTTCAACACAATGGGAAGAAGAGCTTGGCTTCAACACAATGGGCAGAAGAGCTTGGCTTCAACACAATGGGCAGAAGAGCTTGGCTTCAACACAATGGGCAGAAGAGCTTGGCTTCAACACAATGACAACATTCAACCTCATCTTGGGACCGACGAGTTATTCAGACCGGTGTCAATAAATATATCAGACCGGAATGAGTGTTTGTAAAATTAAAAGGATGTTTTAATATTATATCATGTGGGGCTCGAAGCCGCGTCTCCGACAGCAGCCTCGTGTATGAAAATTTGAACACACGGCCAATGTTTGTGTAAATATCTCCGGCGGTGTCTCCCTGTCTCAACCAGATTATACACCGGTGTAGGGGTGATGTGCACCGGTGAGGTACAAGGGTGTAGCAGTGATATGTAGCGGTGACATACACCGGTGTAGCGGTGATGTTGTGTGTACATCATTGTAGATCGTTGAGGTGCGCCCTACACCAAGCACCGGTGGGTAATACACCACAGGAATCCTCAACAGCTGTGTATGGATGCAAGAGGAGGCATTTTGTCTGAAGGTGCTGCTCCTCAAGTGTGTGTGTGTGTGTGTGTGTGTGTGTGTGTGTGTGTGTGTGTGTGTGTGTGTGTGTGTGTGTGTGTGTGTGTGTGTGTGTGTGTACTATTACAATGTCCTTCAGGTAGTTCACTAGGGGTAATTAAAAGCATCAAACAACACATTTCTATTCTTCACTATTCCTCAACCCTGTTGAATAATTCATTATAAAGACAAAATTTGTGATGACTTTTCTCACCATTATTTTACGTAAGGATTCCTCATTCATCAGTCACTATCTCGTTTGTTACATACACGTTAGTTAATCGCTCGCAATATGTGTGACTTACCAGGCTGTAATATTCCCATTACATATGTAAGTTTGTCTTCCAAGATGCTGAGCGCGTTAACCTGGTTGATGGGGTTCTGGGAGTTCTTCTACTCCCCAAGCCCGGCCCGAGGCCAGGCTTGACTTGTGAGAGTTTGGTCCACCAGGCTGTTGCTTGGAGCGGCCCGCAGGCCCACATACCCACCACAGCCCGGTTGGTCCGGCACTCCTTGTCTACCGCTCACAGGATGAGTATGGGGTGCACAATAAACTAGCCGCCTTCGGCGGCAACAATTAAAAAAAATCAATCCTTGGAGGAATAAATCTAGTTTCCTCTTGAAGATGTCCACGGTTGTTCCGGCAATATTTCTTATGCTTGCTGGGAGGGTGTTGAACAACCGTGGACCTCTGATGTTTATACAGTGTTCTCTGATTGTGCCTATGGCACATCTGCTCTTCACTGGTTCTATTCTGCATTTTCTTCCATATCGTTCACTCCAGTACGTTGTTATTTTACTGTGTAGATATTGGTACTTGGCCCTCCAGTATCTTCCACGTGTATATTATTTGATATCTCTCTTGTCTTCTTTCTAGTGAGTACATTTGGAGGGCTTTGAGACGATCCCAATAATTTAGGTGCTTTATCGCGTCTATGCGTGCCGTATATGTTTTCTGTATTCCCTCTATTTCAGCAATCTCTCCTGCTCTGAAGGGGGAAGTGAGTACTGAGCAGTACTCAAGACGGGACAACACAAGTAACTTGAAGAGTACAACCATTGTGATGGGATCCCTGGATTTGAAAGTTCTCGTAATCCATCCTATCATTTTTCTGGCTGTCGCAATATTTGCTTGGTTATGCTCCCTAAACGTTAGGTCGTCAGACATCATTATTCTCAAATCCTTTACATGCTGTTTTCCTACTATGGGCACATTTGATTGTGTTTTGTACCCTGTATTATGTTTAAGGTCCTCATTTTTACCGTACCTTCAGCATCAAAGGTACGAATTTAATCACTGGAATTTAATCACCTGGAATTTATCACTGTTAAACATCATGTTATTTTCTGATGCCCAGTCGAAAACTTTATTAATATCAGCTTGAAGTTTTTCAATGTCTTCAACCGAGGTAATTTTCATACTGATTTTCGTGTCATCTGCAAAGGATGATACGAAGCTGTGACTTGTATTTTTGTCTATATCTGATATGAGAATAAGGAAAAGCAGCGGTGCAAGGACTGTACCCTGAGGTACAGAGCTTTTAACTGCGCTCGGACTAGATTTTATATAGTTGACCGTTACTCGCTGAGTCCTGTTTGACAGAAAACTGAGTATCCAGCGTCCTACTTTACCGGTTATTCCCATTGACTTCATTTTGTGTGCTATCACGCCATGGTCACATTTATCGAAAGCCTTTGTGAAGTCCGTGTATATTCACATCAACATTCTGTTTTTCCTCTAATGCCTCAGTGACTTTGTCGTAGTACTCAAGTAGCTGTGAGAGGCACGATCTTCCCGCTCGAAATCCATGTTGGCCTGGGTTGTGAAGGTCATTGGTCTCCATGAAATTGGAGGTCTCCATTGAAATTAAAATTAGGAGTCAGGACCTGACTCCTAATCACTCTCTCAAATACTTTTATTATGTGCGATGTTAGTGCAACTGGTCTATAATTCTTTAGCCAATGCTTTGCTCCCTCCCTTATGTAGAGGGGCTGTCTGCTTCTTTAAGTGCATCTGGTATCTCCCCCGTGTCCAAGCTCTTCTTCCACACTATACTGAGTGCCTGTGCTACCGGCACTTTGCATTTCTTTATAAATATTGAATTCCATGAATCTGGACCTGGGGCCGAGTGCATGGGCATGTTTTCAATTTCTCTTTCAAAGTCTAGTGCGCTCGTGTTGATATCAGTTATATTTACAGGGGTTTGAATATCCCGCATAAAGAAATTGTCTGGATCTTCCACTTTCATGTTGTTTATTGGAGTGCTAAACATGTCCTCATACTGCTTTTTTAGGATTTCACTAATTTCTTTGTCATCATCCGTGTATGAACCTTCACTTGTACGAATAGGTCCAATACTGGCAGTGGTTTTTGCTTTTGATTTCGCATATGTGAAGAAGTATTTTGGATTTTTCTTTATTTCCTGAATTGCTTTCTGTTCTAACTGCCTTTCTTCAGTTTGATAGGAGTGTTTCAATTTCCGCTCGATTTCTTAAATCTCCCCTATTTAAATTATTCCTTCTTTGACGGGAAATTCGTGTCTGCATAAGCATTTCCGTTATTTTTTTCCTTCGTTTATAGTGTCGTCTGCGTTCTCTTTCTACGTTGGATCTCTTTCTGGCTTTCCTTAAAGGAACATGTTTCAGACAGACTTGATACGCTTCCGAAGTCAGTTTTTCTATTCCTTCTGTAGGACTTGTATTAGTCGCTCTGTAGCGCGTTAGTCATTATTTCCAGATGTTATTTTTCAAGAATTGTAATCTCTTAAATAGAGACTTAAGAGGAACCCCCGGAGCGGTCTCTGTAACCTGAAGTGGGCAGACAGACTGCTTGGGCTGACAATGGGGGCATGTGGGCGCAGTGGTGGCAGAGTGGGTAGGTGGGAAGACCCCCACCGAGGTTACCACAGAGTGGGTGGACGGGGGGGGGGAGGGGAGTCAGTGATGACCGCAAAGTGGGGGAGGGTGGTGGTTGACGGTGACCGCACTGTGTCCAGTCAAGGCAAAGTGTCAGTCCGGGTTTTTGTGTGCTTGAGCCCACAGCACCACTCTGGGTCACCCAACCTGCCCCCTTTGTCGCCTCCGTTGCCCAATGGAGGAGGCAGAGGATCATTTTAGGGAATTGTTATGAATGGTTTGGTGGTTAGGGATTTGTGGAGAGAGTAGGGAGGATAAGAAAAGGAGAATTACCTTTGGAGTCCATTGGAAAAATATGGGAGTTTATGTACTTCTCGCTTGTTCTGTCGTCCACAAAGAGGGAAGAAGAGCCCAACAAGCAACGAAACCTCTACATCTTTCCTAAATTATGGAAACGTTTTCTTTAAACCAGTTTAAACAGTTTACGATCTTCGAAACTTTAAAGGATATTATTAGTAAACAGCCGGGTAGCGTTTCGGACACCATCAATTGTTTAATAAATTTTAAAGAAAGCCGTAGTAATTAATTAGAGATGTACAGGTTTCGTTATAGTGGTTGCTTAAGTTCTTGATGAATGCCAGCTTTCCCCACACCTGGGGTAAGGTGAGCATCATCATGGCAAGTAATGATAGCGGTAAGTGATATCATCACTTACCGCTATCATCCGCAGTGACAGTACCCGCAGTGACAGTACACACAGTAACAGTACCCAAAGTAACAGTACCCACAGTAACAGTACCCAAAGTAACAGTACCCACAGTAACAGTACCCACAGTAACAGTACCCACAGTAACAGTACCCACAGAAACAGCACCCACAGTAACAGCGCCCACAGTAACAGTGCCCACAGTAACAGTACCCACAGTGACAGAACCCACAGTAACAGTACCTACAGTAACAGTACCCACAGTAACAGTACCCACAGTGACAGTACCCACAGTGACAGTACCCACAGTAACAGTACCCACAGTAACAGTACCCACAGTGACAGTACCTACAGTAACAGTACCTACAGTAACAGTACCCACAGTGACAGTACCCACAGTGACAGTACCCACAGTGACAGTACCCACAGTAACAGTACCCACAGTAACAGTACCCACAGTGACAGTACCTACAGTAACAGTACCCACAGTAACAGTACCCACAGTGACAGTACCCACAGTAACAGTACCCACAGTAACAGTACCCACAGTGACAGTACCTACAGTAACAGTACCCACAGTAACAGTACCCACAGTGACAGTACCCACAGTGACAGTACCCACGACAGATACAACAAGAGCAACACACCAGATATCTAGGTTAAGGCAAGATATCCTCGGATGTTTAAATTGGTGAGAGATCGTAAACTGGGAGAAGCACCCGGCTCTCCCTGCGACCTCTGCCACAAGGCGCCCCGGGTCGACACCCCTGCAGCACGCCCAGGTCTCCTGGCGGCACGGCTTGTGGTGCACGCCCTAGGCGCCGGGGCGAGCACGGATAGTGGTGGAGGTGCCCCACCTCTTGTGAGGGCTTGGATGTGTGTGTGTGTGTGTGTGTGTGTGTGTGTGTGTGTGTGTGTGTGTGTGTGTGTGTGTGTGTGTGTGTGTGTGTGTGTGTGTGTGTGTGTGTGTGGACGCCCTCACTCACCTCTGGGGCTCACCCTCATTGACTTTCACTTGGCGTGGCTGCTCATTCACATAATGTCCCACATTCACGGTTTCCTGCAGTTCATATATGCACGCGCGCGTGCGCGTGCATATCCACAAACACACACCACATACACCCTAACACACCCAAAGATAATCTCACACACACACACACACACACACACACACACACACACACACACACACACACACACACACACACACACACACACCTGTATTCACCTAGTTGTGCTTGCGGGAGTTAAGCTCTGCTCTTTCGGCCCGCCTCTCAACTGTCAATCAGCTGTTACTAACTACTTTTTTTTCCCCACACCACACACACCCCAGGAAGCAGCCCGTGACAGCTGACTAACGCTCAGGTACCTATTTACTGCTAGGTAACAGGAGCATCAGGGTGAAAGAAACTGCGCATTGTTTCTTGCCGGCGCCCGGAATCGAACCCGGGACCAGAGGATCACGCGTCCAGCGTGCTGTCCGCTCAGCTACCGGCCTCCAGCACACGTACGTGTGTGTGTGTGTGTGTGTGTGTGTGTGTGTGTGTGTGTGTGTGTGTGTGTGTGTGTGTGTGTGTGTGTGGGTAACAGGGGCATCGTGTAGGTAATTAGGCGAAATTAGGCGAAGGGAGCAGGAGGCTGAACACAAGGTACCATCTGGGAGGTGAAATCCTGCAAGAGGCAAATAGAGAAAAAGATCTGGGGGTTGATATCACACCGAACCTCTCCACAGAGGCCCACATCAAAAGGATATCATCAGCGGCATATGCTAGACTAGCCAACATAAGAACTGCCTTTAGAAACTTGTGTAAGGAATCGTTCAGGACCCTGTATACCACTTATGTCAGACCAATCCTGGAATATGTAGCTCCAGCCTGGAGTCTATACCTAGTTAAACACAAGACAAAGTTAGAGAAGATTCAGCGGTATGCCACCAGATTCGTCCCGAAACTGAGAGGAATGAGCTACGAGGAAAGACTAAAGGAGCTGAACCACACGTCCCTGGAAAACAGAAGAGTAAGGGGAGACATGATAACCACCTACAAAATTCTCAGGGGAATTGACAGGGTGAACAAAGACAAATTCTTCAGGGTGGAACACGAACAAGGGGGACACAGGTGGAAATGTAGTACCCAGATGAGTCACAGAGACGTTAGAAATTTTTTTTTCAGTGTCAGAGTAGTTAATAATTGGAATGCATTAGGCAGCGATGTTGACGCCTCTCAACTGTCAATCAACTGTTACTAACTACTAACTAACTTTTTTTCCCCACACATAAACACACACACCCGGGAAGCAGCTCCGTAACAGCTGTCTAACTCCCAAGTACGTATTTACTGCTAGGTAACAGGGGCGTTAAGGGTGAAAGAAACTTTGCCCATTTGTTTCTGCGTGGTCCGGGAATCGAATCCGGACCACAGAATTACGAGTCCTGTGCGCTGTCCACTCAGCTACCAGACTCCTCTGTCTGTGTGTGTGTGTGTGTGTGTGTGTGTGTGTGTGTGTGTGTGTGTGTGTGTGTGTGTGTGTGTGTGTGTGTGAAAAAAAGGAGTTAGTAGTAACAGTTGATAGACAGTTGAGAGGCGGGCCGAAAGATCAGAGCTCAACCCCCGCAAGCACAACTAGGTGAACACCCACACACAATCTTACCAATATTCCATAATCTGCACCAAGAATGAAATCCACAAACTTTACCATACTACATGATAAATTAAATCAAATGATGCGTGCCAAAATGCCCCACTCCCTTCATTACCATTTTCTCTCCAGTTTCACAACGAATCTCAACAGTTCTATAATTACCTCTACAAATTCTAAATAATATATAACCATTGGGCATGAAACACTGTCTTATTTTTGACAAAAACTTATTTTTGACAAAAACTTATTTTTGACAAAAACTTATTTTTTTGTTGAAGAAAGTGAACCAAAAAGGAATTTATGATTCCAGGAGAGATATTAAGTAGTAAATCTTAGCAAGAGACAGGTAATAAAACTGAGAATATTTCAATAATACTTAATTTCACAAACTAATTATCATATGTATGTAGAATTTAAAATGACTGGCCACGTTCATTATTCATAACTGTGAACTCTAATGCATCAGTTATTATACATTTACAGCGAGGCAGTTAAGAGGAAAAATGATACTAGGACGGTAAGGTATGTGTTGCCTCCACCCACCGCTGGGGACCCTCCACCCACCGCTGGGGACCCTCCACCCACCGCTGGGGACCCTCCACCCACCGCTGGGGACCCTCCACTCACCGCTGGGGACCCTCCACCCACCGCTGGGGACCCTCCACCCACCGCTGGGGACCCTCCACCCACCGCTGGGGACCCTCCACCCACCGCTGGGGACCCTCCACCCACCGCTGGGGACCCTCCACCCACCCCTGGGGGACCCTCCACCCACCCCTGGGGACCCTCCACCCACCCCTGGGGACCTCCATCCACCCTTGGGGGACGCTCCACCCACCACTGGGGACCCTCCACCCACCCCTGGAGGACCCTCCACCCACCCCTGGGGGACCCTCCACCCACCCCTGGGGACCCTCCACCCACCGCTGGGGACCCTCCACCCACCACTGGGGACCCTGCACCCACCGCTGGGGACCCTCCACCCACCACTGGGGACCTCCACCCACCGCTGGGGACCCTCCACCCACCACTGGGGACCTCCACCCACCGCTGGGGACCCTCCACCCACCGCTGGGGACCCTTCACCCACCACTGGGGACCTCCACCCACCGCTGGGGACCCTCCACCCACCGCTAGGGGACCCTGCACCCACCACTGGGGACCTCCACCCACCGCTGGGGACCCTCCACCCACCCCTGGGGACCTTCCACCCACCACTAAGTACCCTCCACCCACCACTGGGGACCTCCACCCACCGCTGGGGACCCTTGCTGGTCCCTAGTGACACTTTAACAGAAGCAGATGCAGATGAATATTAATTGCATGGATACACACTAGCAGAAAATCAGGGAAGTGCCACATAAGACTTGATGAGGTCAACGGCATCATCAAAAGGAGACTTGCCTCTGCGCAGTGTCCAGCAGAGAGAGAGCATCGCAATCTAATGTCTGTAATTCTAATGCCACAGCTGGTCGACCGAATGGAATCACACTGTGCCAATGTATGGCAGGCAATTAGCATGGGACTATACAAACCTCTCAAATGACTCTACAGACATACTCTTGCCCGCCTCCATGATAAGCTCTATTCAGCGGTATGCTCTTTTAGCCTCATCAAGATCACGGCCGATATTTTGTCATTAACAACACGACCATGCAACCTCAGCTTTTGTCACTTGAATGTTGATCGTTCCGAGCGAGACACACTTAAGACGACGACCATCACAAATATAAACTTAAGAATTTATATTTACGCTTTCGTCGGGAGAGGTTTGTAAAGCTGTTGATTGTCCCCAGCCTGTTTAATTGATTTTCCCCAACGTCCAAAACCCACCGTCCTATCCTGGCCAAGAACATTCGAACCCCAGCCACACATCTAACGTAACCAGCCGATGAAAAGAGAATGTGAACTTTTGTGAACTGCTTCGTTTAGTAGCACTAGTCCATTCCATGGGGGAATGGACTAGTATTCCTTGTATTCCTACTTCTACCAGATACTCAGATGTCAGTATTCTGAGGTCACCTATTCCAATGGGGACTTCTAATTTGACTTCACATGTGTCTGACTCCTTCAGGGTCAATATTACCTCAAGTCTGACTGGTTCGTCGTTGCCTCTCATTCTTTCGGGTCCCTTGACATGTTGGCTGACAAAGTTCCTTTTTGGCCCTTCCAATTGTTTAGGGTATAGCTGGTGTATGTAATGTATAGCAGGCGTATAGTGTGTGGCTGGTGTATAGTGTGTGGCTGGTGTATAGTGTGTGGCTGGTGTATAGTGTGTGGCTGGTGTATAGTGTGTGGCTGGTGTATAGTGTGTGGCTGGCGTATAGTGTGTGGCTGGTGTATAGTGAGCCTGAATTATGGCGTATAACTGGCCGAATACAATTAACCAAATTATTATTATTGCAGTAGAAGTAATATAAACAAAACCCAGGATAATGGCTGATAAGTACCGCTAATTAACTAGCTCCATAGATCCCTCCCCCCATTAAATAAAAATAACCTGAGATTTCGACATGTAAATATTGATATAGTTGTTGGTTTAATGGTGTTCTCGCCCTTATAGCGGGACCCACAATACCTCCTGCCTTCACTTGTGCTCTCTTCTTCTGAATTAAACTGTTGTATTTAAGGCGGTATTCAGTATAAGGCTGTCTTTGGGCGTTGATGTGCGCTTGTTGAAGGTGGCTTGGGTGAAAGTTTAATATCTTCGTGAGTGTGAGTGTGTGCGTGTGTGTGTGTGTGTGTGTGTGTGTGTGTGTGTGTGTGTGTGTGTGTGTGTGTGTGTGTGTGTGTGTGTGTGTGTGTGTGTGTGATTTTAGTATTTGTGCCTGCAGAATCGAGCTATTAGTTCTTGGACCCCGCCTTTCTAATCAATATGTTTTTCCTCTATTATATCTACTACATATATTTCTCTCTAACACACTCACACACACACATGTAGGGTCTATGGCCTGAAGAGACTATAGGGACCCCATCCCTCCGCTATTTCCCGGTATCGGGCAGCCGGGGCGCATCCGATCCCACGATCGTCGTCGCCCCTAAATCAACACAACAACAACACACACACACACGTGCACAGGTGTAATGTGTGTTCACACAACTAGATGAGTACACTCTGCCCATTTGTTTCCGCCTCCGCCGCGAATCGAACCCGGGTCCACTCAGGCGCAACAGTACCCTACTGCCTGCCAAACACTTCCTGAGAAGACCCACCGCCAATCAGGTGGATTGTGACACTGTCTTCCCTCTAGCCTTGGATGGTGTTGGATCGTCTGTGGAGACTCTGGGAACGTCAGCTGGATTCTAGATCCTCTTTTGACTCACTATTGACTCATGGTGAAAGTCTGTCTCTCAATTAATAGGTCACATTTCTTGTCGTTATCGTAACCAACGTTCCTATCGTAACCTCTTTATTATTCACCTTCAGACTCTCTACCTGTCCCTCCCCCCCCCAAACTCTGCCCCCTCCCCCCCCACACACACACACACCCGTAAGATCTTCCAAAACTATTTTCCTTACACCTTCCCCCCCCCCCTTCCTGCCTCACGAACTGCCGGAATGAAACAACTCCCAGATGTAAACAATAGCTAACCTCTCACCAACAATTACCAACCCAACGACTAAGACAAAAGCCAATCAGCCAGTCAACGAAAATAATAGCCATTTCGCTGTTACAAACTTGAGACTATTGTGGGGTAACTCTGAAGTTTAGGTGTTGGCCAAAAAAGTATGCAAAAATATTGGCAGCCATTCGGCCAAGACTATAGCCAATTCGTCTGCCAAAACAGGAGCCAACACGCTGGCCAAACTGTAAGCCAGCCAGTCGGCCAAATTACTCCAACCTCCAAATTGGTCTTATTAATGAGTGTCTCCGGAGGATGGGGAGGGGGCAGTATGCCCACGACTGATGACACCACAAAATTAGCTCCGGCTCCTCTACAGGCTCCGAGCCCCCCACACCAGCCCCCCACACCGGCCCCCCACACCGGCCCCCCACACCGGCACCCACACCGGCCCCCCACACCGGCACCCACACCGGCCCCCCACACCGGCACCCACACCGGCCCCCCACACCGGCACCCACACCTGCGCCCACCACAACCATCACATAATTAATGTTCATCTAGGAAGAAAAGAGAGCAAAGTCTCGGACTGCATCACCTGCTCTGCCGCGCCCACTGCTGGGCTGGGTCTGCTGCTGGGCTGGGTCTGCTGCTGGGCTGGGTCTTCTGTTAGGCAGTATAATCGTGCCCATCTAGGCAGCAGTATAATCGTGCCCAGCTAGGCAGTATAATCGTGCCCAGCTAGGCGGTATAATCGTGCCCAGCTAGGCAGTATAATCGTGCCCAGCTAGGCGGTATAATCGTGCCCAGCTAGGCAGTATAATCGTGCCCAGCTAGGCGGTATAATCGTGCCCAGCTAGGCAGTATAATCGTGCCCATCTAGGCAGCAGTATAATCGTGCCCAGCTAGGCAGTATAATCGTGCCCAGCTAGGCGGTATAATCGTGCCCAGCTAGGCAGTATAATCGTGCCCAGCTAGGCGGTATAATCGTGCCCATCTAGGCAGCAGTATAATCATGCCCAGCTAGGCTAGTAGGCATGATGATGGGAAGGTGTCGAGTGGCTTGACAGGTGTGGTAGTATGTTGTACAGGTGTGTGTGAGCTTAATGACTAATGCGACTGTCATGTGTGTGTGTGTGTATCTGACGGGTCATGTCAGTCTCTCCTGTGACACCATCCGCCCCGCCCTATACCCGGAGGGAGTCTTTGGAAGGTCCTATTTGTGTTACTGTGACGAGGGGTCGGTGCTGGCTCGCCTCCACTCATATATAAAGGAGAAATTTTCGTTTCAATGATGGAATTTTTTTTATAAGATATTCATATAAATTGATATATTTGAGTTGTTGAACATGTATTCCTCGAGTTGTTGAACATGTATTCCTCGAGTTGTTGAACATGTATTCCTTTATTCTCTCAAATCATCCTGGGGATGACAACTACTGATCATTCTCAGGGTGAAACGCAACTACAGCTGTCTAACTCCCTGGTACTGATATACTGGTGGGTGAGCAGACGCATCAGGTGAAAGGAAATGTTGCCCAAACGCGTTTGTCCTGCCGTGGATCAATCCCATGATCCTATATGTGTGTGAGTTGACTCACCTAGTGGTGCTTGTGGGGGTTGAGTTCTGGCTCTTTGGTCCCGCTTCTCGACTCTCAATCAACTGGTGTACAGGTTCCTGAGCCTACTGGGCTGTATCATATCTACATTTGAAACTGTGTATGGAGTCCTTGTGACTCATTTGGGTACTCAGCTTCAACCTGTGTGTGTGTGTGTGTGTGTGTGTGTGTGTGTGTGTGTGTGTGTGTGTGTGTGTGTGTGTGTGTGTGTGTGTGTGTGTGTGTTCCTTGTCCGTTTGTCTGTATGCGTGCGTGCACGCACGTGCGCATCGTCGAGTACACGCGCGCCCAGGCCGGGATTAGTTTATTTCAAGACAAGTTATTTTTAACACCAACGCCCACACGAACCAACGCCCACACGAACCAACTCCCACAGGAACCAACGCCCACACGAACCAACGCCCACAGGAACCAACGCCCACACGAACCAACGCCCACAGGAACCAACGCCCACACGAACCAACGCCCACAGGAACCAACTCCCACATGAACCAACGCCCACACGAACCAGCAGAAGCCAGCCGCGAAAGTTAGCCATTTTTATGGAGATGAAGTATTTATTGTGGTGAAGGTAGGGAGCCCAGGAGGGAGGGAGACTGTGTACATTGATGGGTGAGTGAATGACAGTCCTTGTCAGTCCTGTATACACTCGACCTTGCCAGGCCTGTATACACTCAGCCTTGCCAGGCCTGTATACACTCAACCTTGCCAGGCCTGTATACACTCAACCTTGCCAGGTCTGTATACACTCAACCTTGCCAGGCCTGTATACACTCAACCTTGCCAGGCCTGTATACACTCAACCTTGCCAGGCCTGTATACACTCAACCTTGCCAGGCCTGTATACACTCAACCTTGCCAGGCCTGTATACACTCACCCAGACTCTCAAAACATGGTAGCATGATGCGCCCTCTGTCATCACTTCTTGAAAACTGCAGGTTTGTGGAAGTCTGGGTTCGTATCTGAGAAGCGGTCTTTGTAAGGGAGTGTGTATTCACCTAGATATGCCTTGCTAAGCCTACCTTTAGCTCCTGAATCCAGACTGTAATATATTAGCTTTTTCAAGCTGTGAATCAAGGTTGCCTCAGCAACAATTTTTGCCCTAATTTTATATTTATTAGGCTTCGTAACTCATTTTGTGTCTCTAATTTCCATCGATGTTTCTCCGTTCCTTAATGTCCCAATTTTTAATTGATTTACCTGTCGTTTTCAATTAAAATCTAGTACGGTGTTATCATTTGAATGTTGGGACTACTGTTTTTTTTAGAATTCTGGGAGATGTTTTCGCTTGACTGTTTTATTAAAAAATTTGGGTAGGGGGGTAAGAAAGTACATCTGCAGCCTCCTTCAGCAGCCATGGTGAGATTAAGTTCGGTTTCACTCATGTTGTCGCATCTGGTTCTTCCAGTTTTTTTTTACCTCTTCTATGGTGACTGCAATGTCATCCATTATTTCTTCCAGCCTTTCATCCTACAATTATGATCGCCATGTTGGTTTTACTGTAATTAAAGGACCAAGACTTCTCAACTGTCCTCTCTAAACATAAAGAGGTCGGCTAGTTGTGGCTCCGTTTGGTGTTTATCAAGTTCTCTTCATAAACACCTCCAAAAGGATACTTGATCAATCAGACTGTGATTCATATGTCAAACTACAAACAGTGCAGTCTAACAGGCTGGTTGAACATATACCACCCACCAGAAGGTCTGGTCTGCCACTGGACTGTGGGGACATGATTCCCGGAACCAACAAGAGGTAGGGAGGATGGTAGAAGACCTCCTGAAATCTTTTTACTTTCTCATAACACCTCCTTATCTTTTTTTGCGAGAATTGCCCCCTTGTCTGATCAACTTGATGACTTGATGGCATGGTCTCTCACTGTTGTCTCTGTTCCTAGTGCTCTGTACTTTATCCAGACTTTCTTTGACCTTTTTTGGTCCCGTGCAACTACCCTGAATTAATAATGAACCAGAGGATTGCTTTGTTTTTCTCATCTACATCCTCCTTGAGTGGTATGAATTAGCTCCATTGCATCTGCACATTTCCTTGCAATGAATTCCACCTGTTTAATGTCCTGTCTTAATTTCCATTTATCTTTCCCATTGGACTTTGTGCCCAACCTGACGGTAGTCACCGCGTCTGTAATGTATTACCTTCCTCAATAGGATTCTTTGTCTAACTAACTCCTTCAGTCTAACTACTATGTACTCTAGCACGATAATATTCTAGCAGGCTCATAGAGGCACCTCATACTCTATCTCTCCAACAACTGCCTCATTTTGGGGACACGTCAGTTCTGGTGTTGCTTCTCCTCTTATTCTTCGTAGGTCTGTAATATGCTGCTTTGAGGAAGCATTTTGTCCACCGTATTTACCAGTTTTGCTCTCAGATCTCATGAGAGACTGAGCAAAACTGGTGGTTTTGCTCTCCTGTCGGGCGGTTTCAGCGGAAACCACCAGTTTTGGAAACTGGTGATTTCCGTTGGTGGTTGTTATTTATCCAGTCTATTTACCTTTGGTTAAAATCCCCTAGTATTATAATTTTAGCTCTTGCTGCCCTCGCCACTGTGGCTGCCTTTTGCATTGTCTTCATGTCTCCCATTGTTGTTCCTAGTATGTACTCTCCCAAGCCCCTGTTCACTCCATCTTTCCATATTACTTGGTATAGCCTCATGGGCAAGATTGCATTTCATAACACTTATCAGTTTCGATTCCGTGTTTGCGATAATGTGAGATTGACATTTTGCCGTACATTCCTTAACTCAACCACTTTATTTGTAATTCCATCTGGATTTGTATACTGTAATCTTTATGCTGCTCATCACTACTCAACTGCCTTTGTTTTTCCTGGAGAAGTATAGGTTGTTTATTTCGCTGCATTTACATTTCTCATGGGCAGGGGGGGGGGGGAACAGACTGTATGTGGTTGGTGGTGAGCTAGATGGGTGTTAGTGGGCTAGGTGGGCTAGGTGGTTAGTGGACTGGATGGGTGGTGGTGGGGTAGGTGGGTGTTAGTGGACTGGATGGGTGGTGGGGTAGGTGGGTGTTAGTGGACTGGATGGGTGGTGGTGGGGTAGGTGGGTGTTAGTGGACTGGATGGGTGGTGGGGGTAGGTGGGTGTTAGTGGACTGGATGGGTGGTGGTGGGGTAGGTGGGTGTTAGTGGACTGGATGGGTGGTGGCAGACAAGGTGCATGGTGATGGACTAAATGGGTAGTGGGCTGTGACTAGGTGGGTGGTGGCGATGGTCTGGGCGGATGGTGATAGGCTAGGTATTTATTGGTGGGCTAGTGACGGACCAGGCTGGTGGTGATGGACTATGTAGGTGGAGGGGGGCTGGGTGGGTGGTGGCGGTGGTGGGCCAGGTGGGTGGTGGTGGGCCAGGTGAGTGGTGGTGGTGGCGGTGGGTGGTGGTGGACCAGGTGGGTGGTGGTGGGCCAGGTGAGTGGTGGTGGTGATGGGCCGGTGGGTGGTGGTGGACCAGGTGAGTGGTGGTGGGCCAGGTGAGTGGTGGTGGGCAGGTGGGTGGTGGTGGACCAGGTGAGTGGTGGTGGGCCAGGTGAGTGGTGGTGGTGGTGGGCCGGTGGGTGGTGGTGGACCAGGTGAGTGGTGGTGGGCCAGGTGAGTGGTGGTGGTGGTGGGCAGGTGGGTGGTGGTGGACCAGGTGGGTGGTGGTGGGCCAGGTGAGTGGTGGTGGTGGTGGGCCGGTGGGTGGTGGTGGACCAGGTGAGTGGTGGTGGGCCAGGTGAGTGGTGGTGGTGGTGGGCCGGTGGGTGGTGGTGGTGGTGGGTGGTGGTGGTGGTGGGCCAGGTGAGTGGTGGTGGTGGTGGACCAGGTGGGTGGTGGTGGGCCAGGTGAGTGG
>NC_091158.1:7759806-7772306 GCF_040958095.1 Procambarus clarkii
ATGACCCTCCTCGCTCCTCCCACCTCTCTCCCTCTCACCCCAAACCCTCACTAATTACTTCACTATTCATTTCTTTCCTTTAGTTTTCTCTTATACGTTGGTGGCAGTGATTATGTATTCTAGAATTCTCTCTAGAGTTTCGGGTAACTGATCAAGTGACGGCGCCTTGTAGTCGTAGCACCTAGGTAGTCAAATACCTAGGTTTACAAGGTGTTGAACGAGAGAGGCTGCCTTAGGAACTCTGGAGGGTGCTTTAGAATAGTTAGCTAACTGGGGACGGGATAACGGACTAGAGAGAGCTGTTTCCCCCGGCCTCGTTAGTTAACTGGGGGGTGGAATAATGGACAAGATAGAGCTATTTCCCCCACCCCCCGTTACAATGATGGCAGCGGTGTTGAACAATGTTTAAGGTATTGGTGTTCTTTTAACATTGTTCAGTCCCACGTGTCTTTTTGCCGCTCAGGCGCTATCAGGGAGATCTTGACAGGTGTTTAATATTCGCGAGTTAGCGAACTTTTTTCAGGTTAGGAGATAGTGATTCTCTGGTGTTGTGTTTAGTGATTTTGTGAGTTTTGTGGTGTTCAGGGAATGTTCACCAGAACTTGCGTGTGTAGTGATTTATGTTAGTAATAAGATTTGGCGATTTGGGAACTTAGCGGTGTTGGTAGTGCAGGTCAGCTGAGTGTGACAGGTGACCTCGCATGTCCCACGGGGACACCCAGCCACCGCTGGTCTCCAGGTCAGTGGGGAGTGGCAGGTGTAGTTCTTAAGTAGTTTAAGTGTGGTTCTGCTCAGATTATTGCGATCGACTGTTTTACTCCATTTGAACGCAATAACCCGAGGTGTACTGGTATTGTACAGCATGCTAGTGTGGACTAGTGTGTCAGTAGACTTCACGTTGGGGACGCTCGACGTTAGATAGTCTGGTCACAGGGGTGACAACAGTTTGGGAGTTGTTTACCGGCGGAGAAGCTAGGGAAACACTCTGGGTCACGTAGGTGGCTGTAGGTTAAGGGTGGGAGTAATGGTTAATTATGTACTTAAGATTAGGAACGGTACAGTTAAGTTTAGGCTAGTGTTTTGTCTATTAGTGTTGATTTTTTTTTTGTGACAAGTTAAAAGTAGTGATGACCTTATTCTCTCTTCTCTAACTTTACTCTGTTACTGTTTTATGTTCCACCAAGTCAATATCATTCAGAGTTAATTGAATTATTAAAAATTGAAGTGTAGTTGTTGCCAGGAGGAGAGCGGTATGATAGGACTGTGTAACCCTATACAAACTACAGGGTCACACAACAAGATGGAACACGGGTATTGTCGCCTTTATGTTCATCCACAGGTGGGGGCCAGAAGAGAGGAGCGGCGCGACGCATATGCAGAAGAGAGAGACGGCTGCTGTGTACCACACTCAGGGAAGTTCCTCACCACCACGACGACCAGCCCCTACCTGGATGTCAGGGCCACCACCACCACCACCACCACCCCAGGGGACCCCAAGATGTAGCCCTCTCGGTCGGTCAACATTGGTCTACCCAGTGGACCCCAAGACGGACGGACCCCAGTGGACCCCAGGTCGTTCTGCAGACGACCCCAGACGACCCAGTAATGATGGAAGAGGAGCAACAACGACTCCAGTCTGTCCCACCAACATCGGTATACCCAGGATGGACCCCAGGACGGACAGACCCCCAATGGACCCCAGGTCGCTTGTCTAAGACCCATGGGAGAAAGAAGAGAGAAGAAAGAAGGGAGAAGAAAGAAGAGAGAAGAAGGAAGAGAGAAGAAGGAAGAGAGAAGAAAGAAGAAAGAAGAAAGAAGAAGAAGAAGATAAGACAAGCTGAGTGAGACACGATGCCTCGTGTCCCTTGCTGGTGTCAGCATCATTGCATGGAGCGTAATTGCAAGACAGGATCGTTTGCCTTAACTGGCCGCCCCTCCTACAAGCAGGTAGCTCTGTTGAGTGATTCTTCCTGTGTCGTGCGGACTTGATGTGGCTGTCAGAAGTAGCTCTCTGAAGGAGGCGTGCTGGAGCAACAGGGAGGAGAAGAGTAGGATGGGATTTCTACTGTTGGCAACTATATGAAGGTCTCGAAACTTGTAGTCCCTATAGCTGTGAAGAACCCCAATATACGTCTCTCATGGTGACTGACGTAGGGCCAATTACAGATCAGCTGGGACAACCGAATTCCACGGTCCTGTGCACAGTTCAAGTAGTAACGGCTTTCGGGTTGACCAAGTGTTGTTGTGCGTTAACGACGGAGAAGCGACGGAGGCAGTTGTGTTGAAGAAATGTGGTACAGGATTATCTACAAGACCAAGCAGTGACGTCGCCCAGCCAGAGACAATGGACGTCTGTCTATATATTTCATTTTTTAGAGTAGGATGTTGTATATTTGTTTAGCTAGGATGTATTTTTTTTTCGTTAATAAAGTTGTTGCACACAGCTAGCTTGCTTTAGCAGTGTTGCAAAAACTTTATTTCGGGGAGAAGGGGAGATGTAACACTGTAAAAGTGTTTGGGTTAGGTTATTTAAAATATATATAGAGTACATGAGTCACAGACAAGGATCTGAGAGGCGCCAGTTGTCTGCCTGAGATCTCACACCTCAAAGCGTTAATGACCTCAAGTGACCTGAGGTCAGATCATGAGAATTTCACCTTGCTTCCGCTAAGCTCTTAATTGTAGTCTGGTAGCCTTCAAACAAGCCGACGTTTAAGGAGTGGCTTGGTAGTGCCGGAGGCTATCTATTTGTGGGCGGAGTTAGCTACTAGGTTCCCCAATATAAACTCGGAGAGCTATCCAGAAAGAGCATTAACAGACAGAGCAGCAGACGAGCCAGGAGAGCAGAGAGAAGACAGCCCTACCAGGGAGGCTGTCGGCCGGCAGGGCGGGAGTCTCTGTCAACTACAGACCCCCCCCCCCTCTC
Source organism: Procambarus clarkii (assembly GCF_040958095.1). Lineage (NCBI taxonomy): Eukaryota > Metazoa > Arthropoda > Malacostraca > Decapoda > Cambaridae > Procambarus > Procambarus clarkii. Next base: position 7,762,733 of record NC_091158.1, read on the forward strand.
TATTCAACTTAGACTCAGTCCTCGGTGAGTGAACATTAAGGTGACTTGGTCGTGTTTACATATGTTGTGTGATGATCAGGGGCAGTCAAGTTGTAGGGTTCTCGAATTCTTGGATGATGACTCACTTTGCATATTAAACTGGAACATTTTAATTGAATTGTTAAATTATGATACTTCATGGGAAATATAATTATGAATTTATTATTTAAATTGTGTTTAACTTTGTTCCCTAGAGCTTTGAGTTGAGGTGAGAAAGCCTCTGTGGTTACTGGTTTCATGGTGTAGAATGAGTACATGATAAAGATGGGAACTACTAATAATGATCTCTTGATAACATCATTTGAGAATTTTGTGATACAGACAAGTTCCATTCCTTGTCTTGTATGTAATGATCATGAATGGATGGTGGCAGCATTTCGTCTTCTACTATCTACTCTTCTACTTCTACTATCTACTCTTCTCCTTCTACCTATCTACACCTCTCCCTCCACCCCTCTCTGAACTCTCACTTTCAACTAATGACCCTCCTCGCTCCTCCCACCTCTCTCCCTCTCACCCCAAACCCTCACTAATTACTTCACTATTCATTTCTTTCCTTTAGTTTTCTCTTATACGTTGGTGGCAGTGATTATGTATTCTAGAATTCTCTCTAGAGTTTCGGGTAACTGATCAAGTGACGGCGCCTTGTAGTCGTAGCACCTAGGTAGTCAAATACCTAGGTTTACAAGGTGTTGAACGAGAGAGGCTGCCTTAGGAACTCTGGAGGGTGCTTTAGAATAGTTAGCTAACTGGGGACGGGATAACGGACTAGAGAGAGCTGTTTCCCCCGGCCTCGTTAGATAACTGGGGGGTGGAATAATGGACAAGTTAGAGCTATTTCCCCCACCCCCCGTTACAGCGGGAAATGCACCTTACGACACTGGAAGACAGAAGAGTAAGGGGAGACATGATCACAACCTACAAAATCCTCAGAGGAATCGACCGGGTAAACAAGGATAAACTATTCAACACTGGTGGGACGCGAACAAGGGGACACAGGTGGAAACTGAGTACTCACATGAGCCACAGAGACGTTAGAAGGAACTTTTTCAGTGTCAGAGTAGTTAACGGATGGAATGCATTAGGCAGTGAGGTGGTGGAGGCTGACTCCATACACAGTTTTAAATGTAGATATGATAGAGCCCAGTAGGCTCAGGAATCTGTACACCAGTTGATTGACAGTTGAGAGGCGGGACCAAAGAGCCAAAGCTCAACCCCCGCAAGCACAAATAGGTGAGTACAAATAGGTGAGTACACACACACATACACACATACACACAACTAGGTGAGTACACACACACACACACACACACACACACACACACACACACTCTACTGTGTGTGTGTGTGTACTCACCTATTTGCTCACCAATTTGTGCTTGCGGGGGTTGAGCTCTGGCTCTTTAGTCCCGCCTCTCAACCGTTAATCAACAGGTGTACAGGTTCCTGAGCCTATTGGGCTCTATAATATCTACACTTGAAACTGTGTATGGAGTCAGCCTCCACCACATCACTTCCTAATGCATTCCATTTGTCAACCACTCTGACACTAAAAAAGTTCTTTCTAGTATCTCTATGGCTCATTTGGGCACTCAGTTTCCACCTGTGTCCCCTAGTGCGTGTGTCCCTTGTGTTAAATAACCTGTCTTTATCTACCCTATCAATTCCTTTGAGAATCTTGAATGTGGTGATCATGTGTGTGTATGTGTGTGTGTGTTTACTCACCTAGTTGAGCTTGCAGGGTCGAGCGTCTGCTCATAAGCCCCGCCTTTCGACTATCATTAGTGCAGTGTCTCGTTTTCACTCGTTGATCTTTGATCACTCGTTGATCATAGTTACATTTAAAGTTGTGTAGAGAATTGGCTTCGCCAACTTCCTCTTCTAGTCCCTTCCATTTATTTACGACTCTGAGACTGAAAAAAGTTATTTCCGACATCCCTGTGACTCCTCTGTGTTTCCAGCTTCCAATGATGCCCTCTCGTTTTGCTGTTCCTTAATTTAAACATTGCTTCTATATTTACTTTGTCACTCTTCCTTAATATCTTATACGTCGTTATCATGTCCACCCTATTCCTTCTTTGCTCCAGTGTAGTGAGGTCCAGTTACCTTAGTCTTTATTCATAGCTCAGGTCTCACCTTAGCTCAACGAGCCTTGTTGCATATTTTTTTTTTTTTTACTTTTTCTAGTTTTGTTTTGTTTTGTGCTCCTTTAGGAAGGGGTTCCATACCGGGACAGCATACTCAATAAACAGTCTCCGTGGTGTAGTGGTAAGACACTCGCCTGGCGTTCCGCGAGCGCTATGTCATGGGTTCGTATCCTGGCAGGGGAGGATTTTCTGGGCGCAATTCCTTAACTGTAGCCTCTGTTTAACGCAACAGTAAAATTTGTACTTGGATGAAAAAACGATTCTTCGCGGCGGGGATCGTATTCCAGGGACCTGCCCGAAACGCTACGCGTACTAGTGGCTGTACAAGAATGTAACAACTCTTGTATATATCTCAAAAAAAAAAAAAAAAAAAACAATTCTCACCAAGGATGTATACAACGATCTTGTATATACAAGATCGTATATACAAATATATGTAGCGATCTTCCAACTAACCGTTTGGCAGTATGGCAGCTGTTGCTCTCGTTGTTCACCTGACGCGTGTCTCTGGTGTTAGATCTCCAGTTATGTCAACTCCTAAGTCTTTCTCTCTTTTTCAGAAGTTGTAAGTTGCCTTCCGCACCTCCTATACTGTATATGAGGTCTTCTTGTTCAAGCTCCTTATCTTCTTGACCTTGCATTTGTCAAGATTGAAGTCTAGTAGCCATGTGTGTGTTTGTGTGCGCACGTGTATGGGTATGAGTGTCTGTAATTCCCTAGGTGTTTGTCGGGTTCTCGCTTCAGCTCCAGGACCCGGCTTTGAACCTGTGGTTGGTGCGTAGTTGAACATTTGAAACTTGGAGTAAAGTCAACTCCTTTTATCTCTTACCTCTTCATCAGCGACTTAACGTTGACAATATTCTTCCCGTGTGTTCAGCTGTGTCCCTGGTCCTGGTCCCTCCCATGTTCCCTGGTCCTGGTCCCTCCCATGTCCTGTAATCTTGTCACATCACATGTCTACTGGTGTTGGTGCCTCCCATGTCCCCCTGATCCCTCCCATGTATCCTGGTGCTGGCCCTTGTGGCAGGATTCCAAAGCACTTTAATGTATTTCTCTTGTGTTATCGCTGTGGTACACTGTGGTTCACTGTGAGTGTTGTCTGAGAACCACTGATGGGACGCATTGATGCAACGGGTTATACAGCGAACATTTTGGCATTAACAATAATATATAGTCCTTCATTGTTTTGAAACGTATTAAATGACCAGCAAGTGACCACAAATAACGGGTGTCTCCGACATGACTGACCTGGAAACCAAGATTAGTTAACTTAGGATCAATTAGCAACTCTCCGGATTTATAATCATACATCGAATACCCAGTTTTGCCGTTATTAAACCACTGGATGTTATAAGATAGTTATTTTCGGGTATTAGAGTGGTGGCAGCGGTGGGATGCTGCCACCACTGCCAACACCATTCAGCTGATATCGTGTAACTGTTTCATCGTTACCAAGCCTCATAACCTTACATTTGTCTGTTCCTTCCTCTCTTTCTTTTACCAGAGCTGATAAAGGTCCCGGACGGACCGAAACGTCATCGTTTCGCTCCATTTTCTGATGTGTAGTTTGGTCATCATATCTTCAGCCCCGTTATTGTGACTCATCGTCTGCATTTGTCAGCATTGGACATCATCTGCCAGTCTTTTGACCACTTTAAAACCCTATTTAGATGGTCTTGAAGTGATTTTGAGTCTTCCGAGGGTATTTTCTGGGTAACATAATAGACGTAGGATCTCTTGATTGTTTCAAGCTTAGGTTAGACATAAATATGAATGAGTTTGGATGGGATATAAATGGGAGATGCCACGTATGGGGTAATAAGCCTTCTCCAGTTATCTTTATTATTATGTTCTTAACCACAGATGCCAATGAATTGGCAAAGGCAACAGCCCCAGCCCTAATACATTAATGCAGTCCCGAACATATACATAATTTCTTCCATAGAAGTGTTCTCAGTTATTACTGAATGATATTGCACTTGCGCAATACTTGTCTAACTGGCAATTGACTCCAAATGTTCTAGAAAGCCATTCATTTCAAATTCCCCTTCTTGGATGAATGTCACATATGATCGAATCCTTCCCTTACTTTTAACTAATTCGATGCCTGTCTTAAACCTCTGATTTAGTGCTTCACTCCTAACGCTTCCTACTTCATTTCCTCCGGCACTGATACAAATAATGAGTTTATTCCCATTTCCAACCATAATATCTCCCATATTGTTAACAATATCCCCCCTATTTCCTCTCCCGGAGAGCAAACATTTAACCTGCTATCCCTGTCTCAGGCACACAAAGTTCTGACTAAATACCTCACCTGGGAATCACCTACAAGTCAAATTCGCTCGTTTGCTTCTTATGCCAACGTTCCTTTCGTTGTCCTGCCTTCGTGGCGACCTGCAGCCTCTCTACACCGTGGCGACCTGTAGCCTCCCTACACCGTGGCGACCTGCAGCCTCTCTACACCGTGGCGACCTGCAGCCTCTCTACACCGTGGCGACCTGCAGCCTCTCTACACCGTGGCGACCTGTAGCCTCCCTACACCGTGGCGACCTGCAGCCTCTCTACACCGTGGCGACCTGCAGCCTCTCTACACCGTGGCGACCTGCAGCCTCTCTACACCGTGGCGACCTGTAGCCTCTCTACACCGTGGCGACCTGCAGCCTCTCTACACCGTGGCGACCTGCAGCCTCTCTACACCGTGGCGACCTGTAGCCTCCCTACACCGTGGCGACCTGTAGCCTCTCTACACCGTGGCGACCTGTACCCTCCCTACACCGTGGCGACCTGTAGCCTCCCTACACCGTGGCGACCTGTAGCCTCCCTACACCGTGGCGACCTGTACCCTCCCTACACCGTGGCGACCTGTAGCCTCCCTACACCGTGGCGACCTGTAGCCTCCCTACACCGTGGCGACCTGTAGCCTCCCTACACCGTGGCGACCTGTAGCCTCCCTACACCGTGGCGACCTGTAGTCTCCCTACACCGTGGCGACCTGTAGCCTCCCTACACCGTGGCGACCTGTAGCCTCCCTACACCGTGGCGACCTGTAGCCTCTCTACACCGTGGCGACCTGTAGCCTCCCTACACCGTGGCGACCTGTAGCCTCCCTACACCGTGGCGACCTGTACCCTCCCTGCACCGTGGCGACCTGTAGCCTCCCTACACCGTGGCGACCTGTAGCCTCCCTACACCGTGGCGACCTGTAGCCTCCCTACACCGTGGCGACCTGTAGCCTCCCTGCACCGTGGCGACCTGTAGCCTCCCTACACCGTGGCGACCTGTAGCCTCCCTACACCGTGGCGACCTGTAGCCTCCCTACACCGTGGCGACCTGTAGCCTCCCTACACCGTGGCGACCTGTAGCCTCCCTACACCGTGGCGACCTGTAGCCTCCCTACACCGTGGCGACCTGTAGCCTCCCTGCACCGTGGCGACCTGTAGCCTCCCTACACCGTGGCGACCTGTAGCCTCCCTGCACCGTGGCGACCTGTAGCCTCCCTGCACCGTGGCGACCTGTAGCCTCCCTACACCGTGGCGACCTGTAGCCTCCCTACACCGTGGCGACCTGCAGCCTCCCTACACCGTGGCGACCTGTAGCCTCCCTACACCGTGGCGACCTGTAGCCTCCCTGCACCGTGGCGACCTGTAGCCTCCCTACACCGTGGCGACCTGTAGCCTCCCTGCACCGTGGCGACCTGTAGCCTCCCTACACCGTGGCGACCTGTAGCCTCCCTACACCGTGGCGACCTGCAGCCTCCCTACACCGTGGCGACCTGTAGCCTCCCTACACCGTGGCGACCTGTAGCCTCCCTACACCGTGGCGACCTGTAGCCTCCCTACACCGTGGCGACCTGTAGCCTCCCTACACCGTGGCGACCTGTAGCCTCCCTGCACCGTGGCGACCTGTAGCCTCCCTACACCGTGGCGACCTGTAGCCTCCCTACACCGTGGCGACCTGTAGCCTCCCTACACCGTGGCGACCTGTAGCCTCCCTACACCGTGGCGACCTGTAGCCTCCCTACACCGTGGCGACCTGTAGCCTCCCTACACCGTGGCGACCTGTAGCCTCCCTACACCGTGGCGACCTGTAGCCTCTCTGCACCGTGGCGACCTGTAGCCTCCCTACACCGTGGCGACCTGTAGCCTCCCTACACCGTGGCGACCTGTAGCCTCCCTACACCGTGGCGACCTGTAGCCTCCCTACACCGTGGCGACCTGTAGCCTCTCTACACCGTGGCGACCTGTAGCCTCCCTACACCGTGGCGACCTGTAGCCTCCCTACACCGTGGCGACCTGTAGCCTCCCTACACCGTGGCGACCTGTAGCCTCCCTACACCGTGGCGACCTGTAGCCTCTCTACACCGTGGCGACCTGTAGCCTCCCTACACCGTGGCGACCTGCAGCCTCTCTACACCGTGGCGACCTGCAGCCTCTCTACACCGTGGCGACCTGTAGCCTCCCTACACCGTGGCGACCTGTAGCCTCCCTACACCGTGGCGACCTGTAGCCTCCCTACACCGTGGCGACCTGTAGCCTCCCTACACCGTGGCGACCTGTAGCCTCCCTACACCGTGGCGACCTGTAGCCTCCCTACACCGTGGCGACCTGTAGCCTCCCTACACCGTGGCGACCTGTAGCCTCCCTACACCACTCATCCTCCAAAGCGGCAAAGAAAGGAAACTATCAAGAGAAAATGTCAAGCCATTACGACTATGTAGCACTAGCAAGGGGTCAGGATGAGGATATGGGATGGAACGAGGGAGGGAAGGAATGATGCCCAACCACTTGGACGGTCGGGGATTGAACGCTGACCTGCATGTCAGACTCTTCCAAAGTCCCCTGTTCTTCGTGGCACTCCAAGATGAGGACCTCCTAAGGCTGCTCTCGTCTGCTTCCTCTTGTGGGCAGACACCTGTTTCGTCTGCCTGTGTTCCTCATGCAATAAGTCAACCAAGCACTTGGGCTGGACGGTAGAGCGACGATCTCGCTTCATGCAGGTCGGCGTTCAATCCCCGACCGTCTTAAGTCCCATCCCAAATCCTCACACTGATCCCCCTTCTAAGTCTTAATGGCTTGGCGCTTTCTCCCTTTCCTTCACGCAATAAGTCCTATGTCCTCAGCATCACATAGTTCCACTATTTCTCTCATAATACTTTCCATTATTAGTAGCCTGACATAGTCGTGAAATACGAGCTCCAACAAGTACACCCTCTCAATGTGGCTGCTTACATTGCACGTGCTAGGGTTAATTTCCAGGAGCCACCTGTTTGTGTTTGTTCCTGGACGCATAAATTACTCTATGAAGGACATGTGCACAAACATGCAAGAGGACGACGTGGTCGAAGGACACTGATGGCTCCGTGTACAGGGGACACTGATGGCTCCGTGTACAGGGGACACTGACAGCTCCGTGTACAGGGGACACTGTCAGCACTGTACTGGGGACATTAAGAGCACTGTATACAGGGTACAGTGACTGCACCGTGAACGGGGGAGACTGGCGGCTCCGTGTACAGTGAACACTGACACCACCGTGTACATGAGACACTGACAGCTCCGTGTACAGGGGACACTGGCAGCTCCGTGTACAGTGAACACTGACAGCTCCGTGTACAGGGGACACTGACAGCTCCGTGTTCGGCCGACAAACACCTACTCGCTCCCACCGTCTTCACCCTCAGGCCGTAAGGTAGTCTCAGCCACGTTCACAGATTTATCATAAGTAATGTATCGAACGAATGTCTCTGAAAACGTCTATAGGGGAAAAAAAATCGAATGTCTCCACACACAATATCGACGACCATTGCCTTTGTTGTAGTATCCACGTAACGCAAACGTACTCCCAGCATGCAACATTCAGATGCAGACAGGGCTATTCAGCATGTTTGTTTAAGGTCCATTTTCCCATTATTAAGGGGTGTAGTCTCTCCCTTGGGGCTGTGTCACTATAGGGTGATCCAGCGGTAATAATTTGGGCGATGATTCAAGGTTATGCCGAGGTTGGTTATGCCATCATGACATATTTATCAGTCGTGGAAACACAGAGCAGCGGAACTTTTCATCCATATTGAAAGTGATTAGTGAAATTGGGAATTAGGTGTGTCCCCCAGGAAGGTCGGCTTTTGCCGGCTTTGTGGGTGGGCGGGCGGACGTTATAGGCGGGTTTTGTGGGCGGGTGGGCTTGGTGGACGGGCGAGTGGGCGTTGTGGCTGGGCGTAGGGTGGGCGGGTCGCAGGGCTGGTGAAATATGTGACAGGTAGAGCTGATGAAGCGAACCGCTGTGATGGAGGCTTCTATTCCCCGGCTGCTCTCCGCCCCGGAGTAAGCAGGGAGTGTGTACGCCAGGTACAAGAGACAGACGCTTGAGGCGCCTAAGACAAAATATCCATAATTATGTACGTTGCTCTGTGACAATGAGTTAAACTTTAATTGTGACGCGGACGGTAAACTGAACCGAACTGCGAGAGTACATAAGATTCAGAGTTCCCGGCGGCGTCACCCATGTAGCATGAACGTAAGAGTCATTCAGCCTCGTTCATTCCGTGACCGAATTCCAGGGTTTTTATTCTCAATAATCATGCTATCAGTTTCGATGAAATATTACCAGCAGCCAATTAAAGCAATCCCCGACTCATCCAAGGGCTATTTGCAACATGACTCAAATCAATATTTCTTGCAAATGTAACGACTAAAACGTACGAGACGCTGGCTCGAAACCCAGCGTGACAAGGAAAGATTAAAACGAATATGGCACAAAGTGACTACCCTTCGTGACGCCAGCACGGTGTCCCGTCCCGCGCAGCCCGCCACAACTCCCTCACGTGATTCAAGGATCACACACGTATAGCCCAAGAAGGCGAAAGGCGCCCTTATGAGCGGATGTTGGTTAGAATGGTGATGGCCTCGGTAGCTGAAATCAGTGTCGTGTATTTCCCACCGGTGGAGGGGGGGGGGGTGTGGGGGAGGGGGAGGATGTGTGAATTAGATGCAATTATCCCCTCTGTGCCTGTTCCTAACTGCAGGGTGACCGTCGCTTCTGAACCCCCACACACACGCCTTCTGTGGCTCCGGTGGCTTCAACTGGCTCTCTTTCTATATACGCTTCTATGGCTGGTTCATCTATGGCTTTGTTTAGATGAATGGCTGGATCACTGTATGGCTCGTGGGCTCTTTGTCTCCTGTGGCTGTCGTCTGTGTTGATGTTTGGTTCGTTGTGTCGTCTGTGTTGACGTCTGGTTCGGCGTGTCGTCTGTGTTGACGTCTGGTTCGGCGTTTCGTCTGTGTTGACGTCTGGTTCATGGTGTCGTCTGTGTTGACGTCTGGTTCGTGGTGTCGTCTGTGTTGACGTCTGGTTCATTGTGTCGTCTGTGTTGACGTCTGGTTCAT
>NC_091158.1:7774806-7782306 GCF_040958095.1 Procambarus clarkii
ACACACACACACACACACACACACACACACACACACACACACACATTCACAAGCAAACACACGCTGCACATCCTCCTATTCATAACCAAACATTCCGTCTGTCCACACACTGAAAACAAACATTGCTGCAGCTTTGAGGTATTTATGAGGCGATCAACAGCACCAAGGAGGGAATCAGGCTGTCTGCAAGATGGCAAAAGCTTCAATGATATGGGGGGAAGGGGGGGGGGGGTGCTGGTGCACTGTACATGGGTAGTGTTCAACGCCCACCTGTACCGCCACCACCACTTCCTCACACCACTCTCGTTGCTCTACACCAGTATTTGTTATTTTGTCTCCTACCACCATCTCTACCACCCATCTACCTCTACTCATCCCACCACCACCTACCACCACTTACCAGTCACCACTACTACCAAGTACCATCTCTTATCACCCACGACTACAACATACCACCCACCACCAACTACCACCCACCACCAACTACCGCCCACCACCAACTACCACCCACCACCAACTACCACCCACCACCAACTACCACCCACCACCAACTACCACCCACCACCAACCAACACCCACCACCAACCAACACCCACCACCAACTACCACCCACCACCAACTACCACCCACCACCAACTACCACCCACCATCAACTACCACCCACCATCAACTACCACCCACCACCTGAAAATGGACAGATGCCACAGAGTAGTTCATCCCACTCAAGACGGTGGCGAACGTGAAGAACAAAGTAAACTTTGGGTACGATAAACAATGAAAGGGAGAGAAGGAATTGATAAAAAAAGCATGGAAAAATAGAGAGAGCTTGGAATAGAGGTAATAAAGAAAGCCAGAAATGAGTACTCCAAAATCAGGAGAGAAGGTGAGAGGCAATTGGGAAACGACATTGCGGCAAAAGCAAACGACCAACTAAAGCTGTTCCTTTGCCATATGAGGGAAGAAAAAGCAAGAGACCATGTGATTAGGTTCAGGAAACAAGGGAGAATTCGCACAGAAAACGACACGAAACTGTGTGAGGAACTCTGCAAGAGATTTCAAGAGGTCTTGACAAAAGAACCAATGTGGGAATCGAAGTTGCAAAGTGAAAGGTGTCCTTAAGACACAATAGGCAACATAGCATGGTCGTTGTAGACGAGGAGAAAAACCGCTCTCAGGAACTAGATACGACAATATCAGTAGAACCAGACTTGATATCACCGAGGCTGTTGAAGGTTGTCAGTCCATTAACTTACATTGTTAATAAAACACTAGAGACAAGTGACCTCAACCAATTTGGGAAAACGTTAAACATATTTGGAGTGGATAAACTTTGTAACAGGCAGCATGGATTCAGAGAAGGAAAGTCATACCTGACAAACGTGATAGACTTCTATGACAAAGTTTCCAAAATTCGAGGGGAAAATAAAGGGAGACTGTGTTTTCCTAGATTCTCAGAAAGCATTTGTTATTGTTCCTCGTGAAAGTTGGCGAAACAAGTTTAGATTAATGAAAAGCCACTAAGGTTGGTAAGAAAACAAAGGAGGGGAAACAATGAATCACATTCAGAGAGGTGGTGTCGGGCTGGAGGGATAGGACAAGTGGGGTTCCCTAGGGCTCGGTCCTAGCACCACTGCTGTTCCTGGCTGAAATGAAACTCCTGCTCGAGGGAGCGAGCTCGTAAATGTCGATGTTGGCAGATGACGCAAAGCTAATGAGAAATGTAAAAGTTAAGAGAACTGCAGAAAATTAAAGGACAAACGGATTACTCCAGTAGTGGGCAGACAAATGGCTGTTAGAATTCATTAGCATCAAGTGTAAAGTAATGAAGATGGGACAGGGAGAAAGAAGATCATAGGTACCTACATCACAAGCGAAGAGCAACTACAGGAATCGAAAAGATAAAGGATTTTAGAGTAGATATAATTTCAACACCAGAAGCATGCATAAAAAGAGTAACATCGGCAGTTGACAAATATTGGAACATCATTTAACAATTTAAATAATGTCTCTTTCAAGGTAATGTAGAGTAGCTGTAGCATTAAACATTATGATGACTACCGTGAGGGGGACATTTATATATGGAACTATTAAAGCAAGAACTGCAGTGTGATGTTATAGTGGCCAGAATACGCCTGGGATATAGGCGTATCTGACAGCTTTCTCAAGACTCATGTCAAATACACCATGTGCCAACTTTGTGAAAGTGTATTATACACCATGTGTCAACTTTGTGAAAGTGTCGAATACACCATGTGTCAACTTTGTGAAAGTGTCGGATACACCATGTGTCAACTTTGTGAAAGTCTCGGATACACCATGTGTCAACTTTGTGAAAGTGTATTATACACCATGTGTCAACTTTGTGAAAGTGTCGAATACACCACGTGTCAACTTTGTGAAAGTGTCGGATACACCATGTGTCAACTTTGTAAAAGTGTCGAATACACCATGTGTCAACTTTGTGAAAGTGTCGGATACACCATGTGTCAACTTTGTGAAAGTGTCGAATACACCACGTGTCAACTTTGTGAAAGTGTCGAATACACCATGTGTCAACTTTGTGAAAGAGAAAACATTAGTTACCTTAAACATTGTGTTGTATAATGACTTATATTGACTGTCTTTCGACTCCTTCCTCTTGGGGTGACAACATGCATATGCTAAACGCTGTAAATACTCTCTGAATGGTGTAAATACTCTCTGAATGCTGTAAATACTATCTGAATGGTGTAAATACTATCTGAATGGTGTAAATACTATCTGAATGGTGTAAATACTATCTGAATGCTGTAAATACTATCTGAATGCTGTAAATACTATCTGAATGCTGTAAATACTATCTGAATGCTGTAAATACTATCTGAATGCTGTAAATACTATCTGAATGGTGTAAATACTATCTGAATGCTGTAAATACTATCTGAATGCTGTAAATACTATCCGAATGCTGTAAATACTATCTGAATGCTGTAAATACTATCTGAATGCTGTAAATACTATCTGAATGGTGTAAATACTATCTGAATGGTGTAAATACTATCTGAATGCTGTAAATACTATCTGAATGCTGTAAATACTATCTGAATGCTGTAAATACTATCTGAATGCTGTAAATACTATCTGAATGGTGTAAATACTATCTGAATGGTGTAAATACTATCTGAATGCTGTAAATACTATCTGAATGCTGTAAATACTATATGAATGCTGTAAATACTATCTGAATGCTGTAACACTTAATATACTTATACCCACCATTGACTATGTAATGCACAAGTTACGTAATATATGGGATATAATTATAACTTGAACTTGTAAAAGCACCTTAATCACCTTCTGCGGTTACGTGCTTAATAACACACTAGTTTTTCTAGCAGCTATCTTACCTGGTCAAAACAGGAGAGACATAAATATATACTCATCTAGTTGTGCTTGCTGGGATTGAGCTTCGGCTTCTTGGGTCCCGCCTCTCAACCGTCAATCAGCTGGTTTACAGGTTCCTGAACCTATTGGGCTCTATCATATCTACATTTGAAACTGTGTATGGAGTCTGCCTCCACCACATCACTGCCTATTGCATTCCGTTTGTTAACTATGATACTAAAAATTCTTTCTAATGTCTCTGTGTGGCTCTTTGAGTGCTAAGTTTCCATCTGTGTGCCCTTGTTCTTGTTCCAACCGTGCTAAATAGTTTGTCTTTATCCACCCCGTCAATTCCCCTCAGAATTTTGTTGGACGTGATCATATCTTCGCTGACTCTTCCGTCTTCCAAGGATGCCAGCTTTAATTCCCGTAGCCTTTCCTCATTACTCATACCTCTCGGCTCAGGGACTATTCTGGTGGCATATCTCTTAATCTGCTCTAATATAGTCTTGTGTTTAACTAGGTATGGACTCCAGGCTGGAGCTGCATACTCCAGGATTGGTCTGACATATGCGATATACAAGGTTCTAAATGATTCTTTACACAAGTTTCTAAAGGCAGTTCTTATGTTGGCCAACCTGGTTGGTGGTGGTCGGTTGTGGCCACACTATACCCGACCACCACCACCATCACCACCACACCATCACCATCACCACCACACCATCACCACCACACCATCACCACCACCACCACACCATCACCACCACCACCACACCATCACCACCACACCATCACCATCACCAGCACTGTGGAGAAATGCCCTACAGACCGCTGGAGCATTATCTAACACAGTGCACAGTTACAAACCCAGTAAGATTTCAACTTAGATTCAACAGAGCAGAAGAAGTTGTTAAACACGTGGGACAAAATCTTACTGAAGCGACCATACGAGTCATAAATACTCATTCTCCGCCCAAGTAAAACAGAAACAAGCAACACTCAGTGGGCCAGCCAGAGGCTTAGGGCCCGCGCAGGAATATCCCTGAAAAAAAATCACCATCACCACCACCATCACAACCACTACCACTATCACCACCACCACCATCACCACCACCTCCACCACCACCACCACAACCACCATCACCACACCACAACCACCATCACCACACCACAACCACCATCACCACACCACAACCACCACCACCCTCCAACTCCACCACACCACAACCACCACACCACAACCACCACTACCATCACCACCACAACACCACAACCACCACTACCATCACCACCACCACACCACAACCACCACTACCATCACCACCACCACACCACAACCACCACTACCATCACCACCACCACACCACAACCACCACTACCATCACCACCACCACCACACCACAACCACCACTACCATCACCACCACCACACCACAACCACCACCACCACACCACAACCACCACCACCACACCACAACCACCACCACCACACCACAACCACCACTACCATCACCACTACCACACCACCACACCACAACCATCACCACCACTTTTACAGGCATAAGTTTACCTTGAGGATGAGTAGTGGTGTAATATGACTCGGCTGATCTAATGACGGTATAGCCACTGAAGCGTCTGTCTGTCTGTCTGTGTGTACCCCTGGTTATGTAACCTACTGTAGTGTGTACCCCTGGTTATGTAACCTACTGTAGTGTGTACCCCTGGTTATGTACCCTACTGTAGTGTGTACCCCTGGTTATGTAACCTACTGTAGTGTGTACCCCTGGTTATGTAACCTACTGTAGTGTGTACCCCTGGTTATGTACCCTACTGTAGTGTGTACCCCTGGTTATGTAACCTACTGTAGTGTGTACCCCTGGTTATGTACCCTACTGTAGTGTGTACCCCTGGTTATGTAACCTACTGTAGTGTGTACCCCTGGTTATGTAACCTACTGTAGTGTGTACCCCTGGTTATGTAACCTACTGTAGTTTGTACCCCTGGTTATGTAACCTACTGTAGTGTGTGTGTGTGTGTGTGTGTGTGTGTGTGTGTGTGTGTGTGTGTGTGTGTGTGTGTGTGAATTATGGTCGAAAGAGTATTGGGTTGGGATGTTACGTGAGGCGGCTAGTAATTCTGGTTCTAATTAGAACATAGTTTAAGGGCGATTTCTCTTTGGCCAACAGATTAGATAGAGGATTGTGTGTGTGAGAAAGAGAGAGAGAGAGAGAGAGAGAGAGAGAGAGAGAGAGAGAGAGAGAGAGAGAGAGAGAAGAGAGAGAGAGAAGATTGAAATGTTAGTTCCTGAGTCCATAGAGTTACATCACAAATATGACAACCATAAAGATGATCCTGCGAGATGGGGACTTGTATTACCACTGCTACCTTATTCAATCTTGTGGTGTTGATATCCTCAAAATGCATCCGGAGTCTGCCAGTGCAGACCGCCTATCACATGCCTCTGTATGACTAACCATCCTGTGTGATGGGGGACTTTTTAGCAAAACGTAGCTAGCTTTTTGACACACTGTACTCCCCCTTCATATAGTCTAGGGGTAGCTGCACTAATGACAGATGTACCCAAATGTGTTAATAAATAAAATAAATAAAGTATTTCTGTACAGTATAAGAGACGTATAACATTAATTAACACCCCCCCCCCTCCTGACATCCACAGCTGGTAGGTAGGTTTAAGGTTACAAGGAAGTTGAAAAGTTTGAAAGTTTCTAAAACTAATAGCTAGAAGGCGGGGCCCAAGATGCAGACCTCACTTAATATGAACAGATATAAGAAAAAGAGACATGATCACCACATAAAAGATAGGAAAATAATACCGAATTATGCAGAAGACTTTTTGAAACATAGGAAGATAAAATAAACGATTTCGGCTGCAAACTACATCAATATTTGTAAAATAAGAAACGGACACCAACAATCACGTATTTCGAGACACTAATGAACCCCCTTCCCCCCCCCCCCCCAGAGGACGCAGTATAGGCCTAGTGCGGTGGAATCATTTATAATATTTATGAATTGAACAAAGATGGCGGCCACTGTGAGCGACGCTCCTGTGAACGCACAAGGGAATCACACACGCACGGAATTACCGCGCTTGTATCCTCACCACGCACGCACTGTGTGCTTCACCAGGCAGCCCTAGGTGGGTGTTACCTTGGTGGGTCACTCTTGACCCACCACCCACCTAGTGCTCCACTATGTCACCCACCTAGTGCCCCACTATATCACCCACCTAGTGCCCCACTATATCACCCACCTAGTGCCCCACTATATAACCCACCTAGTGCCCCACTATATCACTCACCTAGTGCCCCACTATATAACCCACCTAGTGCCCCACTATATCACCCACCTAGTGCCCCACTATATCACCCACCTAGTGCCCACTATATCACCCACCTAGTGCCCCACTATATAACCCACCTAGTGCCCCACTATATCACCCACCTAGTGCCCACTATATCACCCACCTAGTGCCCCACTATATAACCCACCTAGTGCCCCACTATATCACCCACCTAGTGCCCCACTATTTCACCCACCTAGTGCCCCACTATATCACCCACCTAGTGCCCACTGTCACCCACCTAGTGCTCACTATATCACCCACCTAGTGCCCCACTATATCACCCACCTAGTGCCCACTGTCACCCACCTAGTGCTCACTATATCACCCACCTAGTGCCCCACTATATCACCCACCTAGTGCCCACTGTCACCCACCTAGTGCCCACTATATCACCCACCTAGTGCCCACTATATCACCCACCTAGTGCCCACTATGTCACCCACCTAGTGCCCCACTATATCACCCACCTAGTGCCCACTATATCACCCACCTAGTGCCCCACTATATAACCCACCTAGTGCCCCACTATATCACCCACCTAGTGCCCCACTATATCACCCACCTAGTGCCCCACTATATCACCCACCTAGTGCCCACTGTCACCCACCTAGTGCTCACTATATCACCCACCTAGTGCCCCACTATATCACCCACCTAGTGCCCACTGTCACCCACCTAGTGCTCACTATATCACCCACCTAGTGCCCCACTATATCACCCACCTAGTGCCCACTGTCACCCACCTAGTGCCCACTATATCACCCACCTAGT
>NC_091158.1:7787306-7878184 GCF_040958095.1 Procambarus clarkii
GGAGTCATGAGAGGTCAAGGTCACATATGTAGCTGTCTAGCAGGGTTGTGTACACATGTATGGAGTCAGGAGAGGTCAAGGTCACATATGTAGCTGTCTAGCAGGGTTGTGTACACATGTATGGGGTCATGAGAGGTCAAGGTCACATATGTGGCTGTCTAGCAGGGTTGTGTACACATGTATGGAGTCAGGAGAGGTCAAGGTCACATATGTGGCTGTCTAGCAGGGTTGTATACACATGTATGGAGTCATGAGAGGTCAAGGTCACATATGTGGCTGTCTAGCAGGGTTGTATACACATGTATGGAGTCATGAGAGGTCAAGGTCACATATGTGGCTGTCTAGCAGGGTTGTATACACATGTATGGAGTCATGAGAGGTCAAGGTCACATATATAGCTGTCTAGCAGGGTTGTATACACATGTATGGAGTCATGAGAGGTCAAGGTCACATATGTGGCTGTCTAGCAGGGTTGTGTACACATGTATGGGGTCATGAGAGGTCAAGGTCACATATGTGGCTGTCTAGCAGGGTTGTGTACACATGTATGGGGTTATGAGAGGTCAAGGTCACATATGTAGCTGTCTAGCAGGGTTTGGTACACATGTATGGGGTTATGAGAGGTCAGGGTCACATATGTGGCTGTCTAGCAGGGTTGTGTACACATGTATGGGGTCATGAGAGGTCAAGGTCACATATGTGGCTGTCTAGCAGGGTTGTATACACATGTATGGGGTCATGAGAGGTCAAGGTCACATATGTGGCTGTCTAGCAGGGTTGTATACACATGTATGGGGTTATGAGAGGTCAAGGTCACCATATAAACAAGGTACTGAATAAGATAAGACTGATAACAGACTTATGAAGATCAGTTAATAGTTCAACTGACGTGTGTGGAAGCAGCCTGTTTAACGTCAGTGAGGACAATTAAGTAGTAAGCTAATAGGGGGGGGGACTATGAAAGCAAATTACGTGTGTATAATGTATATGAAGCAATGTCTTTGACCAGAAACTAAATTCATGCAAGCAATGTTGAAAGTGAGAGAAAGAAAAGTGTGCAATGAAATCAAATTAGAAAAGAGATTTTTGCCCCCACAGGCCAATGGGCTGCATGGGGGTGTAACAATGATGAACTAGAGTAGCCGTGATGACAGCCTGAGAGGCGCGTATGGTGGCAGCAGAATAGACATAGATACTAAAATCTTAAAGATGATTAATAGAAAAGATGGTATAAATGACAGGTGTGAAAATGATGTTCCAAGAAGGTATGGCCATGGGGAAGGGATGGGTGAGGATATACAGGAGACGAGAGTGTATTGTGGTGTATAATATGGTGTATTGTGGTGTATATGATGGGCGGGAGGAGGGGAGGAAGGCCGTGGTGACGGGTGGACCTGACGAGTGTGATGGGGAAGTGAAGAGTTGTGTGATCAACACAATATGTCATCATGTTGGTTCGTCATGATTATGTATGGTGTGTGGATGACTGCTGGAGTGTGGTGGCGGCTGTTGTGGTTGGTGCACTGTGTGGTAGTAAAGGGTGGTGGTGGTGGTGGTGGTGGTGGTAGTAGTTCTCTCTCTATCTCACCCCCCCCCGTTCCCTCCCATCTATACACCTATTATTATTGTCACACCTGCTGTTCCACTCCCCTTCATCGTCACCACTATCCACCCTCAGTGTCATCGCTTCCGCCGCCCCCGGTCACCACCACCACCACCACCACTACTACCACC
The DNA here is from genome assembly GCF_040958095.1 of Procambarus clarkii. Taxonomy (NCBI): domain Eukaryota; kingdom Metazoa; phylum Arthropoda; class Malacostraca; order Decapoda; family Cambaridae; genus Procambarus; species Procambarus clarkii. The sequence continues at coordinate 7,789,041 of NC_091158.1, forward strand.
ACCACCACCACCACCACCACCACCACCACCACTACCACCACCACTACCACAACCACCACAACCACCACCACCACCACCACCACCACCACAACCACCACCACAACCACCACCACCACCACCACCACCACCACCACCACCACCCTCACCACCACCACCACCATCACCACCACCACCACTACCTACTCAGCACAGCCTCTACAGTGATCACCGCCACTTACACCCACCTCCACTACTTCCAGAACCTCCACCAATCTCTACTACCCCCCCCCTCAACCCTCCACCAACCTTAACAACCCCTCCTTCCACTACCCCAACTCACCAGTACCCCCACTACCACCACCACTACCCATAGGAAGTTCATCATTACTACCGGCGTTCCTCTCAGATTTACGCCTCCAGGCATGCTACACTTGCAAGCGTACAACACTCCGTACGCAGCTTTAAGTGTAGATATGATAGAGCCCAATAGGCTCAGGAACTTGTATGCTAGTTGCTTGGCAGTTGAGAGGCGGGATCAAAGAGCAGAAACTCAATCACAACTAGGTGAGTACACACGCGCGTGCACACATTTGGAAGTACACTCAATTATACACACTCAAGTGTACATGTACACTAAAACGTTTACATGAATACACATACATGTATACATTATGCAAATACATAAGCTGTTAAGAGCCATTAGCCAGGCTCGAAAATTAAAAACTTACATTCCAAAAAAACCTCATTGTAAAAAAACAGTAACGTATCAATATTACCAGAATATTGCCAGCATACATGGACGGCATGACTAGTGGCTACTGGAGTTGAATCCAAACAAATGTAAGGTGATGGGGGGACACTATAGCAATATAGCGCGCAGGACTCGTAATTCTGTGGCGCGGGTTCGATTCCCGCACGAGGCAGAAACAAATGGGCAAAGTTTCTTTCACCCTGAATGCCCCTGTTACCTAGCAGTAAATAGGTACCTGGGAGTTAGTCAGCTGTCACGGGCTGCTTTCTGGGGGTGGAGGCCTGGTCGAGGACCGGGCCGCGGGGACACTAAAGCCCCGAAATCATCTCAAGATAACCTCAAGATATATACACTCTTACCTTTGTTTTCTGTCCTACCTTAGTGATGTCAACTGGTTTCCAAAGTTTAGATTTCTTAGGTACGATTTTTCATTCCCTCAAACCACGTTGATACAGTCCGGGCTCGCCATAGCCCGGGCTGCTCGGGGCACTCCCTAGTAGTTGAATCTAAAACAACAACAACAACTATATAACTTTTATTTGTGCCTAGATATACTACAAGAATTATCTTTACTATTTTTATAAACTACTTTGCAGGGAATGCTTGTCAGTGACACTGGTCTGTGGTTCATCACCTTGTTCTTGTTCCTTGTATTGGGTTATATTCACTGTACTCCTGCTGATGGGCAACTCTGCTCCCGCCTGGAAATGTGTAAAGATCATTATTGGTAGAGGTATACTGTAGGTTTATGAACATCTTTAATCTTCTGTGGTGATGTGTGTGTGTGTGTGTGTGTGTGTGTGTGTGTGTGTGTGTGTGTGTGTGTGTGTGTGTGTGTGTGTGTGTGTGTGTGTGTGTGTGTGTGTGTGAGTGTGTGTGTGTGTGTGTGTGTTTGCGGGGGTTGAGCTTTGCTCTTTCGGCCCGCCTCTCAACTGTCAATCAACTGTTTTACTAACTACTTACTTTTTTTTCTCCACACCACACACATACACACCCCAGAAAGCAGCCCGTGACAACTGACTAACTCCAAGGTACCTATTTATTGCTAGGTAACAGGGGCATTCAGGGTGAAAGAAACTTTGCCCATTTGTTTCTGCCTGATGCGGGAATCGAACCCGCGCCACAGAATTACGAGTCCTGCGCGCTATCCACCAGGCTACCAGGGCCCCCTATCCACACGCAGGAAATGTGTTTCTGTGTGTGTGTGTGTGTGTGTGTACTCACCTAGATGTACTTGCAGGGTCAAGCTAAGCTCTTAAGCCCCACCTTCCGAGCGTTCGTAGATTAATGCAATGACTCATTTCTCGCGCTTTTATCGTACTTGCATTTAAAAATTGTAATCTAATTTGCTTCAACAACTTCTGCATCTAATTCTAACCTATTCTATTTCCTGACAGCATCTAACTGAACAAGTTCTTCCTGATGTCTCTATGACTCATTTGCGTCTCCAGCTTCCATCTATGACCCGTTGTTCTGCTGTTCTTAGCTCTGAACAATGCTGCTTTACCTACTAGGTCAATTTCCCTCAGAATCTTGTATGTTGTTATCATGTTTCCCCTATCTCTTTTTTTTAGTGTGGTAAGGTCCTGTTCTCCCAATCTTTCCTCATAGCTCAATCCCCTCAGCTTCGGAACGAGTCTCATTGCATATCTTTGAACCTTTTCTAGTTTTTCCTTGTTTTTTTTCAGGTGAGGGTTCCATGCTGGGGATGCATACTCAAGAGTGGGTCTCACCTTCGCTATATATAGGACCCGGAAAGTTCCTTGTCCACGTTTCAGAAGGATACCCGGATGTTGGCAAGTATGCCTTACGCAGCTCTTGTGTGTGTGTGTGTGTGTGTGTGTGTCTGTGTCTGTGTGTGATAATGTAATTTAATGTAATGAAAAGAGTGTATGAAAAAAAAATTCAAGAAAACTTATATATTTAAGTTATCGGGTGAAAATGCAAAATTGCCGTTATGTAAAACATTAAGATTGCTTGTTAAAGAGCAGAAAATCACCCATAATGCCGTGAAATAAATAAATAAGCGGAAAGGGCTTGGTTTAAATTATAAGTTAAACCATGAAAATAATGTGTTATTTTGTGTTTATGCTTCGTGCATTAAGATATTTTTTACGGAAAAGAAAAAATATAAATTATATATATATATATATATATATATATATATATATATATATATATATATATATATATATATATATATATATATATATATATATATATATTGGTAGCAGTCTTTCTTGTAGACATATGTTGTTTAATATGACCAAAAGGGTAAGATTAATAATTCCAACACGAATCTTCTCAATATTTTTTATGTTTCTCTTCACTGTCGAGGGTAATTGAAAAATTAACTCTCCAAAATTAATTTTTTACATTTTTATTTTTGGTCTGACGCCTAGAAGCGTTTCGTAAGGCTTCTTACATTTTCAAAGATTTGGTTTACACATACATCATGCTTTTTATTTGTTTTGGGTGAGGTGATATGACACATGTTTTGGGTGAGGTGGGTATTAATTGGGTAAGAAAGGCATAAGAATGAAAGTAACTGCAGAAGGTCTTATTGGCCCATACTTTCTCTTACTGCTCCTATGTTGGTTCGGGGTCTTGAAGTGGGTAGAATATAGTTATGCGTTAATTGGCTGTTGATTGCTGGTGTTGACTTTTTGATGTGCAGTGCCTCGCTGATGTCGAGTCTCCTGCTATCGTTGTATCTATCGATGATTTAGTATATAGTGCCTTCATATACCCACTTGGGAACTGTAAGCCCCAAAGAACTCAGTATATAGGCAAGACAACAACGTCTCTTTCTAGGCGATTAACAATGCACAAACAACAGGGCTCCATCGAGGAACATATAATCTCTTCTCACAACCAGACCATCACCAGAGAAATCTTAACAATCTTAACAGCGTTTGTTAAGAAATCTTAACAAACGCTAAGTCTATCAAAATCATCGATAGACTCAGCGATAGCAGGAGACTCGACATCAGCGAGGCACTACACATCATAGCTTTAAAAATACTATATACAAACGTCTGGAATAGCAATAGGAACTCCATTCTTTCCGTTGCTTTGAAATTCCACACACTGCTCCACGATATCCAAACTGATTTGGCAGAGACTTGAAGAATACCAGAACTGATCATCCCGTTGTGGTCATCTGCCCCCCCCCCACAGACACCTTCCCCACGGACGTCCGTGGGGACATCGACGACCCGTTATCGGTAGACCTTCAGTTGCTGGGTGACGGATCCGTCCGTATGCAGCGTGTCGTCTTGGAGGCCCCAAGACGGACTCCTCCGCCATAGAACAACGGACGGCTCTCCTATTGACAATCATCTTCCTCAGAGAGGACTTCGATCCCCACCTACTTATATTTATATAAACGTATTTATATAAACGTTATATAAACTTCCACCCCCCACACGGACGACCCTCCACCCCCCCCCCACACGGACGCCCCTCCACCCCCCCACACGGACGACCCTCCACCCCCCCCCACACGGACGGCTCTCCACCCCCACACGGACGACATCCTCAACGTACGTGTCTCCCGTATGAAGATGACACGAGAACAGAGGGAACGGAAACACAGTAATAATTAGAAATCCTCTTCGATCCTATCCTACCTGACCGAGAGTCCTACAGTATTGCCAAGGTCTACCACCGCCTACCCGCCCTAAACGAATCCTGCAGGGTTGCCAACGTCTTCCACCCTTTCACCCGTGACGGGATAAATAATAATAATAAAAAAAAATCTGAAATTGCGTGTGTGTGTTGATTTCGGTTTTCTTAAGCGTTAATGGCGAAATCTATAACGAAAATTAGTGGTGTTGGTTCGTGTTTGCATTCGTGGCCTCGCTTTGTTCTTCAGTGCGCGATCTATATTTTATTTTATTATAATTATTAATTTGTATTCTTTTTATGGGTTATTGAGTTCAGTAACGTGTATACGTTATTGATGTGGGAGGGTCAAATTAGGTTCAAAATACACCTAAGAGACATTTGCAGAGCTGAAAACTTCAATTAATGTGTACGAAATTGCTTGACATTTATGGTTCAGAGATTGTATCGACGAAATTGCATTTATTACATATTATTGAACAATTAATTGTGTCTCATTCACCTGCTACGAGGTTGTGATAGGGAGGTCTGGCACACCTGTGTCTACGAGGCCTGGTACACCTGTCTCTACGAGGCCTGGCACACCTGTCTCTACGAGGCCTGGCACACCTGTCTACGAGGCCTGGCACACCTGTCTCTACGAGGCCTGGCACACCTGTCTACGAGGCCTGGCACACCTGTCTACTAGGCCTGGCACACCTGTCTACGAGGTCTGGCACACCTGTCTCTACGAGGCCTGGGACACCTGTTTCTACGAGGCCTGGCATACCTGTCTCTACGAGGCCTGCCACACCTGTCTACGAGGCCTGGCACACCTGTCTACGAGGTCTGGCACACCTGTTTCTCTACGAGGGCTGGCACACCTGTCTCTCTACGAGGGCTGGCACACCTGTCTCTACGAGGCCTGGCACACCTGTCTCTACGAGGGCTGGCACACCTGTCTCTACGAGGCCTGGCACACCTGTCTCTACGAGGCCTGGCACACCTGTCTACGAGGCCTGGCACACCTGTCTCTACGAGGCCTGGCACACCTGTCTCTACGAGGCCTGGCACACCTGTCTCTACGAGGCCCGGCACACCTGTCTCTACGAGGCCTGACACACCTGTCTCTACGAGGCCTGGCACACCTGTCTCTACGAGGCCTGACACACCTGTCTCTACGAGGCCTGACACACCTGTCTCTACGAGGCCTGGCACACCTGTCTCTACGAGGCCTCACACACCTGTCTACGAGGCCTGCCACACCTGTCTCTACGAGGCCTCACACACCTCTCTTCGAGGCCTGACACACCTGTCTCTACGAGGCCTGGCACAGCTTGTGATAGTGGGGTTAGCATTATGATGCTGCTTAAATATGATCCAACTATTTGAACATTAACGACCCGGATATGAGGTTGGCAGCCTTGGCGAAATTGGCAGCCTTGGCGAGATTGGCAGCCTTGACGAGGTTGTCAGCCTTGGCGAGATTGGCAGCCTTGACGAGGTTGTCAGCCTTGGCGAGGTTGGCAGCCTTGGCGAGGTTGGTAGCCCTGGTGAGGGTTATATTAGTCCTGACGGGGTTGGCAACCCTGAAGGGAATATCAGCCTTGGACGAGAGTGTTCGCAGTGATCTACTGGAGGTCCGCCGACCCTTCGCTTTCCGGTGATTAGCCAATCACCAGTCCATTATACACCACCGACCGATTAGTAGTGTATGTGGGACTGGTCGCAGGTTGGTACTGGGGGCTCCAGCCTCATACACGCAGGTGGGAAGAGTTGTATTTCCAGAGTAATAAGTAAATACATAATACATATGTATACGAATAGACTTATACGCATTAGTTATAAGCGCGTATACATTAAACGCGGATGTATCAAACACATACACATTAATTACAGATGTATATACATTGGAAACGCATTCATTAGACGTGTATGGAAGAGCTATATCCTTACCTTACCTTGCGATGATTTCGGGGCTTAGCGTCCCCGCGGCCCGGTCCTCGACCAGGCCTCCTAACTCGGTATACACGCTCTTATACATTAGGTAGACATGTAGACTTATACATGTAGACGCGTACACTATGTGTAGTAGTGCACACAGAAGCGAGAAAGTGAGTGTTGTGGAGTATACACACGTGTGTGTGTGTGTGTGTGTGTGTGTGTGTGTGTGTGTGTGTGTGTGCGTGCGTGCGTGTGTGTGTTGCGTGTCCAGGCTGGTGAGGACGCCGCCGGTCTCTGAATTTGGTGTAATTTGAGAATGAAAACATCCCAGAGTGGTGCCACGCTCACTTGATTCATTACTGGGGAGGCGGCTGTGTTCTCTCTCTCTCTCTCTCTCTCTCTCTCTCTCTCTCTCTCTCTATCTCTCTCTCTCTCTCTCTCTCTCTCTCTCTCTCTCTCTCTCTCTCATACAATAGAGTCCTAGATTAATATAATACAACAGAGTCCTAGACTAATACCCCAAAATAATCTCAAAACTTTAATCCTAAATTATTCTTTCGGATATATCAAAGATTATAGAGAGGCCTTTCATTGAAAAATGAGAGAGGTGAAGGTAGTGATAATGAGAAAGAAATAGGTGGTGGTTGAAACGAAGAAATGAGTGGTGTTCTGAACAACTGGGTGGTGTTCTGAACAACTGGGTGGTGTTCTGAACAACTGGGTGGTGTTCTGAACAACTGGGTGGTGTTCTAAACAACTGGGTGGTGTTCTGAACAACTGGGTGGTGTTCTAAACAACTGGGTGGTGTTCTGAACAACTGGGTGGTGTTCTGAACAACTGGGTGGTGTTTTAAACATCTGGGTGGTGTTCTAAACAACTGGGTGGTGTTCTGAACAACTGGGTGGTGTTTTAAACATCTGGGTGGTGTTCTAAACAACTTGATGGTGTTCTGAACAACTGGGCGGTGTTCTAAACAAATGGGTGGTGTTCTGAACAACTGGGTGGTGTTCTAAACAACTGAGTGGTGTTCTAAATAACTGGGTGGTGTTCTAAACAACTTGATGGTGTTCTGAACAACTGGGTGGTGTTCTAAACAAATGGGTGGTGTTCTGAACAACTGGGTGGTGTTCTAAACAACTGGGTGGTGTTTTAAACATCTGGGTGGTGTTCTAAACAACTGGGTGGTGTTCTGAACAACTGGGTGATGTTCTAAACAACTGGGTGGTGTTCTGAACAACTGGGTGATGTTCTAAACAACTGGGTGGTGTTCTAAACAACTGAGTGGTGTTCTAAACAACTTGATGGTGTTTTGAACAACTGGGTGGTGTTCTAAACAACTTGATGGTGTTCTGAACAACTGGGTGGTGTTCTAAACAAATGGGTGGTGTTCTGAACAACTGGGTGGTGTTCTAAACAACTGGGTGGTGCTCTAAACAACTGGGTGGTGTTCTGAACAACTGGGTGGTGTTCTAAACAACTGGGTGGTGTTTTAAACATCTGGGTGGTGTTCTAAACAACTGGGTGGTGTTCTGAACAACTGGGTGGTGTTCTAAACAACTGGGTGGTGTTCTAAACAACTGGGTGGTGTTCTAAACAACTGGGTGGTGTTCTAAAACAACTGGGTGGTGTTCTAAACAAGTGGGTGGTGTTCTAAACAACTGGGTGGTGTTCTAAACAACTGGGTGGTGTTCTAAACAACTGGGTGGTGTTCTAAACAACTGGGTGGTGTTCTAAAACAACTGGGTGGTGTTCTGAACAAAGAAATGAATTGTATTCTAAACTGGTTTGCTGTTTGAAACAAAGAAATACTAGTTACGTGATAATTTCTCCATCCTGCTAGTTAGTTACGTGATAATTTATCCAGCCTGCTAATGACGTGATAATATCGACACACAACTTGTTGAGTTATCCCACGAAGACGTTATATATATATATATATATATATATATATATATATATATATATATATATATATATATATATATATATATATATATATATATATAAGAGAAATCAGGAAATTATCAGATCCCATACACGTTGAAGTGTTGTATTCTTAAGGCCAATATACATGTAAGAAAAGGATTATACAGAGTGTATTAACGAAAATCAATATTGTGTGTGTGTGACCGATACAAATACTTGGACGACAATAAACACGGGCCCCAATAACAACCCTATTCTTCCTTTGGAGTTGTTAGGCTTGAATATAAGTGACTTAATTACTTCGGCGAGGTGCTCTTTGATATTGTGACTCTTATTTGGCATGATCCTAGAGGCTAAATTTCTTTACCCGCTCGTTGAATTCTTCCCCCCCACCTCCTCCTTCTCCTCCTCCTCCTTTCCCTGCTTCTTATACCTCCCTCTCATTGCCCCTTTTTCTTTTTCCCATTTCTCTCATCCACTCTACTCTCAATTTCCTCCTGTTTTTTCCATCCTCTTCTATTCCTGCTCCCTCTCTTTTCCTCCACTCCTTCACGTCTTAACTCCACCTCTCCTTTACCTCATTATCCTCCTCCCTCATATTTGTCATCTTCCCATCTCTCTTCCCCATCATTCGTCCCTCCCCCATCTCTCTCCCGCCCCCTCCCTCCACACACCACTAAAGAAATCGTATTGGTGCTAATATGTTGTTTGGTTTTCCACGAAATAACAGGCTGTTAGATCAGGTATTTATCTTGATCAGTTGTGAAAGGCGTAGGAAGGGCAGAGAGAGAGAGAGAGAGAGAGAGAGAGAGAGAGAGAGAGAGAGAGAGAGAGAGAGAGAGAGAGAGAGAGAGAGAGAGAGAGAGAGAGAGAGAGAGAGAGAGAGAGAGAGGGGGGGGAAGGGAATAGAAAAGTGCTCAATAAAGGGAGTGAAAGAAAATGGGAACTGACTTTAGAAACCTCAACATAGGTATTTTTTGCAATATTATTTTTGTTGGAAATGACAATGCCTTATTCGCGGATTTTTGTGATGGCAATGCGTCTTATTTCCTCTTCTTACTTTTTGTCTCTTTTTTTTTTTATCTTCACTCTTCTTTATATTATTCTCCTTCTCCATTCTCTTCATCATCATCTTCTCCAGCTCCGCTTCGTTGCTGCCTTCATCACATTCATCCTTTACCCCAGCATCTCTGTGGAGAGAGTAAGGTGTGATGAGCAAGGGTTTACGTGCGCATAGCCGCTTGCAATGTTGACATTAGCAGATACAGACATTGCAATGATTGCAGTAGACTGTGTGTGTGTGTGTGTGTGTGTGTGTGTGTGTGTGTGTGTGTGTGTGTGTGTGTGTGTGTGTGTGTGTACTCACCTATTTGTACTCACCTATTTGTGCTTGCGGAGGTTAAGCTTTGGCTCTTTAGTCCCGCCTCTCAACTGTCAATCAACTGGTGTACAGATTCCTGAGCCTCCTGGGCTCTATCGTATCTACATTTGAAACTGTGTATGGAGTCAGCCTCCACCACATCACTTCCTAATGCATTCCATCCGTTAACTACTCTGACACTGAAAAAGTTCCTTCTAACGTCTCTGTGGCTCATGTGGGTACTCAGTTTCCACCTGTGTCCCTTTGTTCGCGTCCCGCCAGTGTTGAATAGTTTATCCTTGTTTACCCGGTCGATTCCCCTGAGAATTTTGTAGGTTGTGATCATGTCTCCCCTTACTCTTCTGTTTTCCACTCAATGTGTGTGTGTGTGTGTGTGTGTGTGTGTGTGTGTGTGTGTGTGTGTGTGTGTGTGTGTGTGTGTGTGTGTGTGTGTTTGTGTGTGTGTGTGTGTGTGCCATCGTGCATTAGGCATAGTCGTAGCCCCAATTACTTCCGCCAACTGGGACACCAATTAACAAGGCCCTCAACCCCAATCGTCACACAAGAGGTGAGAAATCGCCAATTTTACTCGCAATTTCTATCCATTATTTTACTCTGTATCTTGTATGACTTAATACACTTATATCTTTGTTAGTTTGTTGTCTTTGTGGTCATGTTGGAGTTACGGTGAGTGATGGTGATACAGCTGGGAGTAACAGTGACACCATAGTCTCGACCCAAGATCTAAGATACAGCGGGTCCACATTCTATCACATCACCATAAAGAGCACCAGCCCACCCTCATACGCTTTGACAAAACGTTTATAAATGAAAAACTACAAACATTTAAATATTTCAGAAACTAAATTAAACTGGTAATAAACAACGAAGATACCAGATAGAAAACCATTAAGAAATGAAAACCACAGAGTACAGCCTATCAGAAACCAAAGTAGAGAACAGGCAGAACCCATTGAAATACAAGGTAGAAACCCCTAGATAAATCATTAATAATAAAGTTGAAGCCAGAGTGAAACTAATAAGAAACAAATTAGATATCAAAGAGAACGTGAAACCAAGAGGGAAACCAATAAGAAACAATGTAGAAACCAAAGAGAAAGAAAGTTGAAGCCAGAGTGAAACTAATAAGAAACAAAGAAGAAACCAGATGCAAAGTGGAAATCAGAGGAGAATAAAGTGGAAACCAGAGAGACACAATAAGAAACAAAGTAGAAAGAAAACAAACCAGGGCAGAGGACAAAAAAAGGAGGGCAGTGATGTTCTCATGTTGGTGAGCAATTTACTTGTTAACGCACCCGCACGCTCCCCTCTGGTCACCCGGCTGTCATACAGCCGCAAACTGCCTCATACAACCACATACCGCATACACCCCCCGTCATACACATACTCATCCAGCGTACTTCAAGCGTTGCCTCAGGCACTCACCCACCCTCTGTATACGCCAGAATGCTGATATACACCCTTCATTCTCCCATTTGTATGCATATGCACGGTGATTAGGTTTTGCTGTGGGCAAACCTTAATACAACATACCTTTCATAAATCATACGTGTCCATACATCATAATGGTTGTATAAAAATGCATTCTCTCTCTAGCTTCTGGTCTCATACGTTACACCGACCTCAACACTAATGGCCCATACACACACTGGCATTAGCCTGTTGCTTGACCACTGGAAGACCTCTTGAAGGCCTCTGGAAGACCTCTTGAAGGCCACTGGAAGACTTCTTGAAGGTCACTGGAAGACTTCTTGAAGACCACTGGAAGACTTCTTGAAGGCCACTGGAAGGCCTCTTGAAGGCCTCTTGAAGGCCACTGGAAAACCTCTTGAAGGCCACTGGAAGACCTCTTGAAGGCCACTGGAAGGCCTCTTGAAGGCCACTGGAAAACCTCTGGAAGGCCACTGGAAGACCTCTTGAAGGCCACTGGAAAACCTCTTGAAGGCCACTGGAAGGCCATATACATGACCATGTTACTACCCTTGCGGTGCTTAGGCTGGAAACTCTTGATTTTCCATTGTCGGGGACAGGAAGACTTAGGCTTATTGAGGTCCTTCAACATTTGCGACTGACCTAACCCACACCAGTTGGCTAACTCACGGATACCTCTTTTCTGCTAGGTGGACAGAAGTATCAGGTGGCAGGAAACGTGACCAAACGTGTTCTGTCCTGTGCGGGATCTGAACTCGGGACCTTCCGGTTGTGGACCGGCTAGGCATTTCACCGTATCGTAAACTCGCATAGTTAAGACGTCACGGATTCAACCTTAAAGGAAGTATCCACGGATACTTCCTTTAAGTAGGTCACAGATCAGCCTGTTCTGTCGATTTGCCTCTCCGTTAAAAATGCAACTGTTTTGCCTAGCCACAGACGTACATACCCAAGCAACCCACCTAACCAATCAAGGCCGACTTGTAGAAAACATCAATATTGTGGTGCTTTAACATTAATACAACGTCGTAATATGAACGGACGAGAGATAACGCCCCACTCTCAATTTGTACAAGATAGAGCCTATTTTTATGTTATTTTACGTTCACGAAAGAGAGCATAAGATGATGCCACGGGCTGGACACTACAGTTGGGTGTGTCAGAGGCACCATTCCGCGCATGTGAACCTGTCACTGGGATTCCACTTGGTTTAGTTTGATTTATAAGTATCTTTATTCAATAATGTATCTGCTTTATAAACATACAACAGACCTAAAGGTAAGAATATTTTAAGAATTCTTTAAGACTGATATCTATTATAATATTTATCTCTTGATTCCTTTAGAATCGAATATTCCTTTAGAATATTCCTTTATTCCTTGTCTGAAGAATTACGTTGTAGAATGTCTGATGATATTAGTCCTATGGATTTATTAAAGTTTCTCAGACCTTCAATCAAGTGGGAGTGAAGTAGAAGCGTCCAGCGTGCTGTAGGAGTCCATACTGTAGGGGTAGGAGTCCATACTGTAGGGGTAGGAGTCCTTACTGTAGGGGGTAGGAGTCCATACTGTAGGGGTAGGAGTCCTTACTGTAGGGGTAGGAGTCCATACTGTAGGGGTGGGAGTCCTTACTGTAGGGGTAGGAGTCCATACTGTAGGGGTAGGAGTCCTTACTGTAGGGGTAGGAGTCCATACTGTAGGGGGTAGGAGTCCTTACTGTAGGGGTAGGAGTCCTTACTGTAGGGGTAGGAGTCCTTACTGTAGGGGTGGGAGTCCATACTGTAGGGGTAGGAGTCCTTACTGTAGGGGTAGGAGTCCTTACTGTAGGGGTAGGAGTCCTTACTGTAGGGGTGGGAGTCCATACTGTAGGGGTAGGAGTCCTTACTGTAGGGGTAGGAGTCCTTACTGTAGGGGTGGGAGTCCATACTGTAGGGGTAGGAGTCCTTACTGTAGGGGTAGGAGTCCATACTGTAGGGGTAGGAGTCCTTACTGTAGGGGGTAGGAGTCCATACTGTAGGGGTAGGAGTCCTTACTGTAGGGGGTAGGAGTCCTTACTGTAGGGGTAGGAGTCCTTACTGTAGGGGGTAGGAGTCCTTACTGTAGGGGTAGGAGTCCATACTGTAGGGGTAGGAGTCCTTACTGTAGGGGGTAGGAGTCCATACTGTAGGGGTAGGAGTCCTTACTGTAGGGGTAGGAGTCCATACTGTAGGGGTAGGAGTCCTTACTGTAGGGGTAGGAGTCCTTACTGTAGGGGGTAGGAGTCCTTACTGTAGGGGTAGAAGTCCTTACTGTAGGGGTAGGAGTCCATACTGTAGGGGTAGGAGTCCTTACTGTAGGGGGTAGGAGTCCTTACCAGCACACACAGGTCCAGCTCACAAGACGCTGGGTCTCGCGGCCACATCTCCCGGCCAGTCCACCCACGTTGACGATGACATCACTGATGATAGCAAGAGGTGGCGCCTTGGGTCGTCATCTGGACATCTGCTACGTCCACGTGCATGGTGGATGACATCATTAACACCGAGACGCGACTTCTGGGACGTCGTGGCACTTCACATGCAGGATGTGACATCTGGGTGTGACAGTCGAGGTCTGTGTCGTATCTGACTTTTAAGTAATTGATGGAGGTGGCTTCCAAGACTTCTTTTGGTGTAGTCCACTTTTGACCATCGTTCCGGGTTCAAGTTCCTTGTAATTCGTTATAATTCTTTTGACTCATTTGCATTTCCAGCTACCACCCGTGTCCTCTTGTCCAGCCTTTCTGATCTCACTTTAAGGGAGAGACTATCCTGGTTCATCTTATTTACTCCCGTCAGTATCTTCACGTGTTTACCATCAGCTGTTCAAGGTAAACAAACACAGCTGATATTCCCGGGATCAGAGAAGTCGTTTGTTGTTCAGTAAGACGACTTTAACAGCCTTACTGTTGTTGTTAGAGTACTTAATCTATCAGTTGTTATTTGTAAACATTGCAATTTCGCATTTCGAAGTTTTACTGCATTGAAAAGTTAGTGTTTTTGTAGGATTAATAAGTGATTATGAAATATATAAATGATATAATAGCATTTTTTACTATTAATGCTGTATTTATTTAATTATCAGCCAAAAGAGGGGGAGATGATTATCAAATTATACATTGTTTCAAAAACGAAATTTGAAAAAAATTACTTTAGTAATTGGTCCTCTTTTTGAACCTCATAGACGAAAATAAAGCAGTTTAGGGCAGTTACGCGTACGGTGCTGACCCCCTGAGTGTGTCAGGGGTCCTCGCTCTGAGTGTGTCAGGGGGGTCCTCGCTCTGAGTGTGTCAGGGGGGGGTCCCCGCTCTGAGTGTGTCAGGGGTCCCCGCTCTGAGTGTGTCAGGGGGGTCCTCGCTCTGAGTGTGTCAGGGGTCTCCGCTCTGAGTGTGTCAGGGGTCCCCGCTCTGAGTGTGTCAGGGGTCCCCGCTCTGAGTGTGTCAGGGGTCCCCGCTCTGAGTGTGTCAGGGGTCCCCGCTCTGAGTGTGTCAGGGGGGTCCCCGCTCTGAGTGTGTCAGGGGGGTCCTCGCTCTGAGTGTGTCAGGGGGGTCCCCGCTCTGAGTGTGTCAGGGGGGTCCTCGCTCAGTGTCAGGGGGGTCCCCGCTCTGAGTGTGTCAGGGGGGTCCTCGCTCTGAGTGTGTCAGGGGGGTCCCCGCTCTGAGTGTGTCAGGGGTCCCCGCTCTGAGTGTGTCAGGGGTCCCCGCTCTGAGTGTGTCAGGGATCCCCGCTCTGAGTGTGTCAGGGGTCCCCGCTCTGAGTGTGTCAGGGGTCTACGTTCTGAGTGTGTCAGGGGTCCCCGCTCTGAGTGTGTCAGGGGGGTCCTCGCTCTGAGTGTGTCAGGGGGGTCCCCGCTCTGAGTGTGTCAGGGGGGTCCTCGCTCTGAGTGTGTCAGGGGGGTCCCCGCTCTGAGTGTGTCAGGGGGGTCCTCGCTCAGTGTCAGGGGGGTCCCCGCTCTGAGTGTGTCAGGGGGGTCCTCGCTCTGAGTGTGTCAGGGGGGTCCCCGCTCTGAGTGTGTCAGGGGTCCCCGCTCTGAGTGTGTCAGGGGTCCCCGCTCTGAGTGTGTCAGGGATCCCCGCTCTGAGTGTGTCAGGGGTCCCCGCTCTGAGTGTGTCAGGGGTCTACGTTCTGAGTGTGTCAGGGGTCCCCGCTCTGAGTGTGTCAGGGGTCCCCGCTCTGAGTGTGTCAGGGGTCCCCGCTCTGTGTCAGGTGTCCCCACTCTGAGTGTCATGGGTACAGAGCGCCCCATCCACCGAGCACGTCCTGAGTGACAGCAGTATGGTTGAAAGTCGCAAATTTAATTGTGGGATAACTAAAAAAAAATTTCCTGTGTTCTCTCTTGACTGTCTTAAGGTGTAACAAGCCTGGACCCCAGATAGTGTCTGGTCGGAGGAACAGTAATCACTCTCTCGGCGTCTGTACTTTTCACGTCTCGAACCTTGCCACTGAGATATTTAATACTGTAATTCAAATTTATATTGTTAATTGATATTTTGGTAATATTGATAAGAATCTCTAATCTTCTATGTGGGTTGGTGGTGAAGGGTTAAGTAACTCTTCCTGATGTATGTTGCGCCTGGTGGGAGGCTGTGTATATACTTATACAAGTATGTGTGTGTGTATACGCACTCACACTTAAATCTCCTCAGCAGTGATACTACACAACCCTTGGGTGATAGAGAGGAGTGTGTGACTACGACTCCTTCAATGACCCTGGCATCATATGTGTGTATTCACCTAGTTGTATTCACCTAGTTGTGCTTGTGGGAGTTGAACTTTGCTCTTTCGGGCCATTTCTCAATTGTCAATCAACTGTTTCTAACTACTACTATTCTTCCCCCCACACCACACACACCCCAGGAAGCACCCCGTGACAGCTGACTAACTCCCAGGTACCTATTTACCCCTAGGTAACAGGGGCATAGGGTGAAACAAACTCTGCCCATTGTTTCTTGCCGGCGCCCGGGATCGAACCCGGGACCACAGGATCACGTGTACAGCGTGCTGTCCGCTCGGCCACCGGCTCCCCTGTGTGTGTGTGTGTGTGTGTGTGTGTGTGTGTGTGTGTGTGTGTGTGTGTGTGTGTGTGTGTAGGTGCCTTCCCCCCCCCCCCCCACCTCCTCGAGGATATACTCAGGCGCCGAGTGTGACTGCTCATCCCTTTGCCCCTATCCTTAGGACACACTCAGACACTGAGTGTGTGATTATTTCCTAGCATCTCTAGGACGCACTTAGCTACACGCTCCTCACTCCCCTTAGATTGGCGGCTACACATTGGGGGAATTGCCTAATGGGTTTCATGCCTACTTTAGGTGCATCCTCTTCCTCCTCCTTCACAGCCCCTCTTCCATCCTACTCCCCCAATCCCCTCCCTTTCTGCTCATTATCTTCCTACCCCCTAATCCCCTTACCTCCTACCACCGATTCCCGTTGTTCCTACGCCCAATCCCCTTAATTCCTACTCCCAATCCTCTTTCTTCCCACCCTCAATCCTCCTTTCTTTTTACCCTCAATCTCCTTTCTTTCTACTCATTATTTTCCCTCCAAATAGTGAGGGAAGATAGTGAGAAACAGTAACAGTCCTCAGCTAACTGGAGCTGCAAACCAAGACTCACTTTTCGGCTGGATGCTGTGTGTGACCTGGCCAATAACTACACCGAGACTTGCACCTCACTGGGTGTTACCACCTTGAGAAGTGTGTGTACTGGGGTGTTACCACCTTGAGAAGTGTGTGTACTGGCTGTTGCCACCTTGAGAAGAGTGTGTTTTGGCTGTTACCACCTTGAGAAGTGTGTGTACTGGGTGTTACCACCTTGAGAAGTGTGTGTACTGGGTGTTACCACCTTGAGAAGTGTGTGTACTGGGTGTTACCACCTTGAGAAGTGTGTGTACTGGGTGTTACCACCTTGAGAAGTGTGTGTACTGGGTGTTACCACCTTGAGAAGTGTGTGTACTGGGTGTTACCACCTTGAGAAGTGTGTGTACTGGGTGTTACCACCTTGAGAAGTGTGTGTACTGGGTGTTACCACCTTGAGAAGTGTGTGTACTGGGTGTTACCACCTTGAGAAGTGTGTGTACTGGGTGTTACCACCTTGAGAAGTGTGTGTACTGGGGTGTTACCACCTTGAGAAGTGTGTGTACTGGGTGTTACCACCTTGAGAAGTCTGTGTACTGGGTGTTACCACCTTGAGAAGTGTGTGTACTGGGTGTTACCACCTTGAGAAGTCTGTGTACTGGGTGTTACCACCTTGAGAAGTGTGTGTACTGGGGTGTTACCACCTTGAGAAGTGTGTGTACTGGGTGTTACCACCTTGAGAAGTGTGTGTACTGGGGTGTTACCACCTTGAGAAGTGTGTGTACTGGGGTGTTACCACCTTGAGAAGTGTGTGTACTGGGTGTTACCACCTTGAGAAGTGTGTGTACTGGGTGTTACCACCTTGAGAAGTGTGTGTACTGGGTGTTACCACCTTGAGAAGTCTGTGTACTGGGTGTTACCACCTTGAGAAGTGTGTGTACTGGGTGTTACCACCTTGAGAAGTGTGTGTACTGGGTGTTACCACCTTGAGAAGTGTGTGTACTGGGGTGTTACCACCTTGAGAAGTGTGTGTACTGGGGTGTTACCACCTTGAGAAGTGTGTGTACTGGGTGTTACCACCTTGGGAAGTGTGTGTACTAGGTGTTACCACCTTGAGTGTAGAAGAGCTAGCAGTACTCTTGAGTCTGTGTAATAATGCTCGACATTCTACATCAAACAATACGACAAAAAGCCTTCAAAATGAAAGGTTTTACTGGTAAGAAGCAGAACTCGACGAGGGTGTGACACAAGCTTCCAGATCTTATTAAAATATATATTGTATAGTGTAGATGTGAGGTGGTGTGTAGGCCTGCATGCTAACACAGTGACCTTGGAGTGGTGTGAGTAGCACTGCGGTAAATTATCACTGTAGGGAGGAAACTTCTTCAGCACAATCACGCCATTTAACAATAGTCTGGATCCTTCTCCTAATCCTCCTCTTATTCCTATTCCTTCTTTGTCCCTTCTCCATACCCTCAATTTCCTCTCCCTTCTCAAATTTTCCCCATCTTCTCTCCACCCTTCTTGTCTCTTTCCCCCTCCTTCAGGTCCTCCTTTACCACCTCCTCCTCCTCCTCATCCTTATCTTTGGTGAAAGTCTTAGTGGGAATGATGATAGTGCTTACCTAACAGTGCTTACCTAACAGTGTCAGGATCACTGTGCATCGTGTGGTGGTGTTGAGGCATAGTGTGTGTGTGTGTGTGTGTGTGTGTGTGTGTGTGTGTGTGTGTGTGTGTGTGTGTGTGTGTGTGAAGGGGGGGGGGTGCTCTCCACCCACTGCCTATCTCCCCCACCACCTCTGTAGTCTCTTCCCCTCCCCCCCCCCCCTCCTCCCTCACATTCGTTCTCCCCCCTCCCCCTCTACCCCCACCTGCATCCCCCCCTCTCCGGCCACCTTCCCTGTCGACAGGTAATTAGAGGCAGCGGCAGGCAATCATGAGGGATTCACCTGTATAATCAAGAAGCTGCCTCTGTTCTGCTGCTCTCACCACCTGACACACGCACGCACGCACGCACGCCCGCGCTCACACACACACACACACACACACACACACACACACACACACACACACACACACACACACACACACACACACACACACACACACACACACACACACCTCTCTTGACGGTTGAGAGGCGGGACCAAAGAGCCAGAGCTCAACCCCCGCAAGCACAACTAGATGAAAACACGCGCCCATCCACCAACGTACCTCAATATAGGCATTGATAACACCGCACACCACCTACGTGAGAACATTTCCAGAGCACGCAGCTCCGGCGTGTATTGTCCCTATCTCAAGAAGCACAGGAGGAAGCTTGAAAACTGCAGAAGTTAGCAAGGAGGATCGTTCCAGAGGTAATTAGGACTGGTTACAAGGACCTGTCGACCCTAGGAAAGAGTAGCTAAAGAGTATGATTAAAACATAGAATAATGCAGAGTCATTGCAATAAATGAACTACAGGTGGAAAGGCGGTATTCAAGAGCTAAAGCTCGACTCTTGAGGCACAAATAAGGGAGAATCCCACCCTCCCGCGCCCCCTTGACATACCTGGTGGGTATACTTGGACTTGTATACCTGGTGGGTATACTTGGACTTGTATAGCTGGAGGGTATACATGGACTTGTATACCTGGTGGGTATACTTGGACTTCTATACCTCGAGGGTATACATGGTGGGTATACATGGACTTGTATACATGGTGGGTATACATGGACTTGTATACCTGGTGGGTATACTTGGACTTGTATACCTGGTGGGTATACTTGGACTTGTATACCTGGTGGGTATACTTGGACTTGTATATCTGGTGGGTATACTTGGACTTCTATACCTCGAGGGTATACATGGTGGGTATACATGGACTTGTATACATGGTGGGTATACATGGACTTGTATACCTGGTGGGTATACTTGGACTTGTATACCTGGTGGGTATTCTTGGACTTGTATACCTGGTGGGTATACTTGGACTTCTATACCTCGAGGGTATACATGGTGGGTATACATGGACTTGTATACCTGGTGGGTATACTTGGACTTGTATACCTGGTGGGTATACTTCGACTTGTATACATGGTGGGTATACATGGACTTGTATACCTGGTGGGTATACTTGGACTTGTATACCTGGTGGGTATACTTGGACTTGTATACATGGTGGGTATACATGGACTTGTATACCTGGTGGGTATACTTGGACTTGTATACCTGGTGGGTATACTTCGACTTGTATACATGGTGGGTATACATGGACTTGTATACCTGGTGGGTATACTTGGACTTGTATACCTGGTGGGTATACTTGGACTTGTATACATGGTGGGTATACATGGACTTATATACCTGGTGGGTATACTTGGACTTGTATACATGGTGGGTATACTTGGACTTGTATACCTGGTGGGTATACATGGATTTTAATACCTGGTGGGTATACTTGGACTTGTATACCTGGTGGGTATACTTGGACTTGTATACATGGTGGGTATACATGGACTTGTATACCTGGTGGGTATACTTGAACTTGTATACCTGGTGGGTATACATGGACTTGTATACCTGGTGGGTATACTTGGACTTGTATACCTGGTGGGTATACTTGAACTTGTATACCTGGTGGGTATACATGGACTTGTATACCTGGTGGGTATACTTGGACTTGTATACCTGGTGGGTATACTTGAACTTGTATACCTGGTGGGTATACATGGACTTGTATACCTGGTGGGTATACTTGGACTTGTATACCTGGTGGGTATACTTGAACTTGTATACCTGGTGGGTATACATGGACTTGTATACCTGGTGGGTATACTTGGACTTGTATACCTGGTGGGTATACTTGGACTTGTATACCTGGTGGGTACACGCTCTAGACAAACTCTCATGTGTATTAATTATCAAGCTATACACCATACAGTCTGGAAAACATCAGAAAAATACATTCCTGTGTTTACCTCTCAAGCATCAGATCACATCATTAATCTGAAAATATTGCAATCAGATCAGTGAACTGCTATGGGGAAATGATGGACAGGTGATTCTCCTTAAACATGACCTGAGATGAGCCAGTCTAGAGACCCGGGTCACACCTTAAAGCTGTAGTGGATATAATTTTGCCATGAAGCTAATTTACGATAGGGAGGAATAGTAAGCGAACGGCTGATGGCATCACTGCATTATCGGTCATCAACCGCTGCCAAATTGCGCGGGAGAAATTATGTAAACAAACCGGAGCGCTGCGGAGACCGACACGTAGAGAGGAAGAGGGAGAGGGTAACTGGGAGAGAGAGAGAGAGTGGGAGAGCCTAACTGGGAGAGAGAGGGAGAGGCTAACTGGGAGAGAGAGAGAGTGGGAGAGCCTAACTGGGAGAGAGAGGGAGAGGGTAACTGGGAGAGAGAGAACTATCAGATGTGATACAACTTGAGTAGCTGGGTTGGTGGTGGTCTCTGGCCAACTAAGCCTCTCGAATAGTACGTCGTATTTTGACGTATAAGTTCCCCATGTGTCCACCCAGCGCTGTCAGGCGCCCCCGACACGGCCCGGAACGGTTCATTGAGGAACGAAACAACCTCGAAAAGAATGGACGAATCAGCTCTCACAACTGGCCACTCAGTACGAAATATTCCAATGTTGTTCATTCAGTTAGTATTCCTAAATTCATCACCCTATTCTAACCAGCATGGTTGGTTAATGTTCTTCCCACACCTGTTGGGTTGAGGAGCAGGTGTTGGCAGGTGTTGGCACTAAGGGGCTCAACCCATTAGGAACGTTTCAGAGATGTGGATGAGGTCATTATAGCGGACTCTCTTCTGATTGTCGTGTTGCTGTCGTTCTTCTCTGCGTCACATGGACGCTACTCTCCACCATGCCAAGTGGACTACACCCATCATTGCGTCACATGGAATCCACCTTTTCTCTCTTTTTCTCATATGCAATTGATTATAAAACTATTATTATAGGTATTATTACATCTATTATTATAGGTATACTAGTATTAGGAACAGAAACCAGGTTGAATTTGCCGAGGTCCGTGTGGTGACCCATCCAGTTAACGGCCACAACCAACGTTGCTTAACCTGATCGATTGAGTGACGTGTACGTCATTCACTGCACAAAGCCATTGGCTGATGGTGGCATCGACAACAATGGGGGGGGGGAATATTGTAAATGGTATTGTAAATGGATAGAGAGATAGATACAGAGATATAAATTGAGAGATAGATACAGATAGAAATAGAGAGATAGATACAGATAGAAATAGAGAGATAGATACAGAGATAGAAATAGAGAGATAGATACAGATATGATGGGAGAGAGAGAGAGAGAGAGAGAGAGAGAGAGAGAGAGAGAGAGAGAGAGAGAGAGAGAGAGAGAGAGAGAGAGAGAGAGAGATAGATATCCGGGCCATACCATGTATACTCCCTTCTAGTACAATGTTAGAGAGGATGTCTGTCTGTCCAAAGTTGGAGGTCAGACGCGTGGGGCTAGCCTCACCCAATTTTGCAGGTGAAATGGTCTGGGGTGTGGGACGGACATAGGCTGGTCAGGGGAGGCCTGACTTTAATAATTTAGGAAATATTAGTAATTATCAACAATGCCAGGTCATTATCATGGAGTCAGATGTAAAATATGGCATATGGTTAACGTGGTGTTTTTAGGGTCAAAAGAAAAAATAAAGAGGAAGGAGAAGGTTATGGTGATAAAGATGGTACTGAACAGTAAAGATGTAAGATAAGGGGAGAGAGGGGACAGGGAAACGATGATGGGTCGAAATAGATAGATGGATAGATGAATGGATAAATGAATGGATAGAAAGATGTGTATGTGTGTGTGTGTATATATATATATATATATATATATATATATATATATATATATATATATATATATATATATATATATGTATATATATATATATATATATATATATATATATATATATATATATATATGTATATATATATATATATATATATATATATATATATATATATATATATATATATATATATATATATATATATATATATATAAAACGAAACCAAAAATAGAAGACACATTATAAAGCTTATAAAGCAGTAACCTAAAATATAAATAATATTCAAAATGAACCACAGCTGAATATGAATTTGTATTGTTTTAAAAGTTTCCTGAACGTGCATCTCTTAGCTTCTCTAGGATTTTGACTTGAGATTTATTGATCTTATTATTATTATTATTATTATTATTATTATTATTATTATTATTATTGAGAAAATCCAGTAGGGTCATGAGGTGGGGGCGAACCTACGACCATGGCATTACCAAGCCCCGTACTCCACCACTAGACCACCACTGAGTTGTCAAGGTGGGGGCGAACCTACGACCATGGCATTACCAAGCCCCGTACTCCACCACTAGACCACCACTGAGTTGTCAAGTCATGCAAACGGATTTCTACTGAAACCACAGGAAGTCTGGAGCCAGTCTAATGAAGAGCCAGTCCAAGTGTTTACGTATGGCCCACAAGGACTCTGGAGGAAGGCCAGAGTGGTCTACACCTTACGCCCCATCTTCAGAAACACACAGAAATCACTTGATTTCGTAACGTAATGCTGTGGCCGTAGCGTCGCTCACACCTCTCATTGGACGCGAACCTCTCATTTGGGAATTTTTCTCATTGATATATATCACGTTAATGTGATTTCTATGTGATTGTTATCAATATTATTGAGAAAATCAACTGGAGCAAAGCGTGGAGTACCCTGGTGGCGGGGTCCAGTCACGGCGTTACTCCAGTGGATGTTTCTCACTCATATATCATTCCAGTGTGATTTCTTAATGTATTACTGATTATTCCGTTCCTCACCTCTCAGCTCCGTTCCTCACCTCTCAGCTCCGTTCCTCACCTCTCAGCTCCGTTCCTCACCTCTCAGCTCCGTTCCTTACCTCTCACCGCCGATCCTTACCTGCTCCTAGCCTCGCTCCGCCAGGCTCCGTTCCTCACCAGACCAGTTGCCTCTCCAGTAGCCTCGGAGAGATGTAATACTCTTGAGCTGACTCTGACTGTGGAATTGAAGCAACTGTTTTGCCTAACTAGAAGCGTACGGACCCAATCAACCCACCTAAGTGCTTTAATTGGTACTAATACGTCGGTCGAGTCCGTTTAAAAAATTGCGACGTA
Source organism: Procambarus clarkii (assembly GCF_040958095.1). NCBI lineage: Eukaryota > Metazoa > Arthropoda > Malacostraca > Decapoda > Cambaridae > Procambarus > Procambarus clarkii. Next base: position 7,812,819 of record NC_091158.1, read on the forward strand.
CTAGATAGGTCTGCCTACAGCCTGTTCTGGCCAGCGTCCCCAACGTCAAAAAACTGTCGTAGTACTGTGCTTTATCCTCACCTGCCCGAGGACCCGCCACAGAGGCGATCTGGTATTGCCAGCTCGTGAATTCTCGTTACCGCTCTCCTCTGAAGCGTTGTTCCTATCTGTCTACCTGTCCCCTGTCTACCTGTCTACATGTCACCTGTCTACATGTCACCTGTCTATATGTCACCTGTCTACATGTTACCTGTTTCTTGACATTTTTACTTACCTCTTCATTTTACCTTGAAGCAGACTTTAAAAGTTGGTGTTCCCTGTTTTATTTTTTCTTAATATCAGCCTTTTTACTTTTCTTTCTCAAATTGGAAGTATTTTTATTAGTATTATATCGTTCTCTATTCATTAGTTTCAGGCGGATATTGTGAACCAGGAACAAGAGACATTACTGTGAGGATGTGGAAATTCCTAAATGATTTAATTGTTTTTATATAAATTTTAAACTACGAAATTCAAGTATGTTGTACAACATGCTGTCATGTGGCGACAAACCTTCCTCGCTCCTCCTAAGTCATGAGGAAACCAAACTTTATAAGAGAAATTCACGTCTTATATTAATATCCGTGAATCTTACTCTGCACATTAAGTTCTTCAGTCACAAATGTTGATGGAATCTGTACATGAGCTGGCTCCCGTCTGCTCATCAATGCATCTGGTGCATTTTTACCTCATCATGAGGCTAAATTATTACGTACCTGATTTTTTCCAAATTTTTCAGCAAATCATCTTTGTTGTACAATGTGTTCAGTCTTATAGGCTGTTACTTTTGCAGTCCTATATCTGCTATATTCCCATTCACATCCATATAATACATTACATTTTGTAGTATATAACGTTTTGTGGCCGTTCTCCTATTAAAGTCTGTTCCAGTTTGTATTTGTGTTAATTTGTGTCAATATTTTGAATCAATGATATTGAATCATGGAAAGATACATCCGTAGAATTGTACAGCACTTTATTATGCCCACTTAGTTAGCTTTTTTGACACACTGTACTCCACTTCATATAGTCTAGGGTAGCTGCACTAATGCAGATGTACCTAATATATTAATAAAAAAACCGAACATATAATAATCCCCCTTCATGTAGTCTAGGGATAGCTGCACAAATGCAGATGTACCTAATATATTAATATTTGCAGTCTCCGTGGTGTAGTGGTAAGACACTCGCCTGGCGTTCCGCGAGCGCTATGTCGTGGGTTCGTATCCTGGCCGGGGAGGATTTACTGGGCGCAATTCCTTAACTGTAGCCTCTGTTTAACGCAACAGTAAAATGTGTACTTGGATGAAAAAACGATTCTTCGCGGCAGGGGATCGTATTCCAGGGACCTGCCCGAAACGCTGAGCGTACTAGTGGCTGTACAAGAATGTAACAACTCTTGTATATATCTAAAAAAAAAAAAAAAAAAAAAAAAAAAAAAAAAATATTGAATATATGGCCGTGTATGACTAACCATCCTGCGAGATGGCGACTTTTAGTATCACTGCTACCTTATTCACTGTTGTGTTGATGATATCCTCATAATACACCCAGAGTGTGCCAGTGCAGACTGCCTATCACATGCCTCTGTGTGACTAACCATCCTGTGTGATGGGGATTTTAGCACCACGTAGCTAGTTATTTTATTACGTCGTACTCCCCTTCATTTAGTCTAGGGCAGCTTCACAAATGCAGATGTACTAAATGTGTTAATTAACAAAAAATAAATACTCGCCTTGCAAATGTAATCTCCCTGCCCCTGATATTGCTCTTTATCTCCACCCCAGCATTCAAGTATCATACATACCCGTCACCAAGAAAGGTAATGAGAATCTTGCTCTTCTCAAAGCTGTCACACTTGAAACAATTGCCTCCTCCATCAACAATTTAAGATCTCAGGAGCACTGTGTCTACACCGAAGGCTCAGTCCAATCGTCTACAGGACGGACTGGAGCAGCATGTAGGTTTTATAGAAATAATATTTACACACAAACTATCAGTGTCAGTTAAACAACGGAGTGACCTCTACACAAGCAGAACTAGCGGCACTATAACTAGTTAACTAGTACATTAAAAAACATTGAAGGAGGAATAATATTTTGTGATTCACAGTCTGCTCTCAGGCAATTAAAAATTCCAGCAAGATCGACAACAAGAACCTCATACTAGCAATTATAAATGACCCGATCGCTACACAGAGTAAAGGGTTTAACATCTCTTTTGTATGGATACCATCACACGTAAATATAACCCATCACAATGACACAGAGATTGCAGCCAAATTATCATATAAAAATGATGAAGTTGAATTAGATCTAGGTATTCCCATCTCTACTGTCAAGACTACATTAAAATATTATCTGGGAGGTATGTTTTAAAAATAATTTATTTTTTAAATTATGAGTCTAAAGATCTGCATTGATCACCACGAGGTTTTATTGAGTCCAAATGTTGAATAATAATTGTTTCAAAACTAATGTCGAAGTCAACGGGAAATATATTAACAATAATGATAATTATCACTTCTTTATTTTTGTCTATGGCTCAAGATTTTTGCGAAACTTTACAAGAGGCTCCAGCAAGACCTGACAACTAATATATATATTTTGTCATAGTGTAATCTTTTCGGACCTGTGAGTGATGCAGAAAGAGGATAGAAATTTGATTTAAGATTTATATTAACTTTATTTGATTTAAGTTTGATTTAAGTATCGATACTTGACAGCACACACAGCACAGCTTGCTTGAATTTGCAACATTGTTTTGTTAGTGATTGACTTGTTTATCTTGTTTGTTTACTTGTTTATCTTGTTTGTTTACTTGTTTATCTTGTTTGTTTACTTGTTTATCTTGTTTGTTTACTTGTTTATCTTGTTTGTTTACTTGTTTATCTTGTTTGTTTACTTGTTTATCTTGTTTGTTTACTTGTTTATCTTGTTTGTTTACTTGTTTATCTTGTTTGTTTACTTGTTTATCTTGTTTGTTTACTTGTTTATCTTGTTTGTTTACTTGTTTATCTTGTTTGTTTACTTGTTTATCTTGTTTGTTTACTTGTTTATCTTGTTTGTTTACTTGTTTATCTTGTTTGTTTACTTGTTTATTACGTATCTCCTTATTACTTGTAATATTAGTAATTATACTACAGAAGTATTAGTTTCATTATTAATTTAATTCGTCTTCTCAGGGACAGGAAGCCTGTGTACTTATATACTTTAGACATAAAGCCAAGTTCTTCAAGGCCGAACTACCGACCTATCACACAGCAGCTGCCTAACTCCCGGCTACCTATGTACTGCTAGGTGAACAGGTGCATTAGGTGAAAGGAAATGGGCTCAACCATTTCAGTGGTATAGCATTAATAGTAGTCGAAGTAGGACTAATATTAACAATATCTGTATTGTAATATTAATTGGAGTAGTAATTGTTGTAGTAACAGTAGTATTGATTGTGGTAGTAGTAGTAGTTAGTAATTGTAGTAGTAACCTTCAAGTCTGACACCTTTCATTACCTGTCTCATGACTGAGTGATGTTTACTGTTGTTGTTGCCGTGTAGTTGATTGATGTCTTCTTTTTCTTCACTTCCAGGTAAGACCAGTCGCCCTCTGACACTGTTGTAGACCGTAAGTGCCAAGACCAGGCGCCCAGTGCCACTGTTGTAGACGACGAGTGCCGAGATCAAGTGCCCAACGCCAATGGTATCCATCACTTTAGGCCTCCTCCCTCATGGGATCCCATTTGAATACCATTGATCTCTCTGGAATTATTTCATATTTATAGGTGTTCGTAGCCTGGTTGGTAGAACTCCATTCTTCTGCGTCTAGGCGTGTGTGTGTGTGTGTGTGTGTGTGTGTGTGTGTGTGTGTGTGTGTGTGTTATATAGGTTTGTATGAAGGTCCACCATGGTCTAACGTATACTGCCCCTGCTCATGATACCTAACAGCTACCACCCACAACAGCTCCCTAACTCCCGGACACCAGTTGACTACTAGCAAACCAGAGGCTTTAGGTGAAAGGAGACGTGTCCAACTATTTCTGTTCCGGCCGGAAATCGAACCTGGATCCCTGATTGTGATTCTAGTAGGAAGCTAACTATACTGCGAGGCCCTACTATGAAAAAATATACAATGAATAGAGTATATTATAAGAATAATATAATATATATATATATAATATATATAATATATTATAGAATGCGGATGTATAACAAACAATTCTATTCTGTTTGATAAGAAAATACTCATGCCTTGAAATATATTTTCCCAGCGGAAAGGCTATATACTTTTTCTTCAAAGATTTTTTTTAATAATAATAAAATTAACATAATGTTAACATAATTAACATATATTTTAATACATAGAATATATAATAATCTACATATACTTTGAAATATACATTAGAGCACTATATTAGCATGAAATCCTTCAGAAATATACATACTACACTCCCCCATTCGAGTATACTCTAGATATATCTCCATATGCCATGGGGGTATATGTATGTGTGTATGTATGTATGTATATATATATATATATATATATATATATATATATATATATATATATATAGATAGATAGATATACACACCACGTTGAAGGCGACACCCAATTATCGCTGCAGTATAACCTATATACCACTTAAATATACTCTAGGCTACTGAACAGAACACACTTAACCCAGGGTATATCCATATAACGGTTATATCCTCAAAGGGAATGTTTGGGGTCTCGCTGTCTGCCCCCCCCCCCCCCCCCCCAAGACCAGATAAACACGGGAAATACTTTAAAATTTGCATAAATCCCGACAGGCAGGAAGAAACAGGATTAGCCAAGTGCAAAATTGCTTTTAGCAGAGAGCGAATCAAATCCTGCGTTGACCAAACTGAATTTGTAGGAAACTGAGCGGATTTGGGAAAGGTCGATCTGGATTTGGCGCGAAACACGCGAATTTTGTTGGTATGGATTCAGAGTCTTAAAAAAAATAGTTTTAATTAGACAATAATGATAAGAATAATGAATAAAGAAATACATATTCTGATAAATATAAATACATGTATATACAACACGCATATGCATACACACACACATGTATTATGCATTATTATTATTATGCTTTGCATTGCATACCAAATATTGTAAGGTCACTAAGTGAGCACACACACACATACAAACACACACACACACACACACACAACCAAAGAGCCAGAGCTCAACCCTCGCAAGCACAAATAGGTGAGTACACACACACACACACACACACACAGGAAACAGCCCGTAACAGCTGTCTAACTCCCAGGTACCTATTTTTCTGCTAGGTATCAGGGGCATCAGGGAGAAAAAGTCATTTTGCCCATTTTGTTTCTGCCATCACTGGGGATCGAACCCGGACCCTAGGATTACGAGTCCAGAGTGCTGTCTATACTCAGCTATCAGGGCCCCACGGGGCCTGTGTGTGTGTGAGTGCGTGTGTGCGTGGGCATGTATGTATATCTAACTACTAGGTCAACTACTGACCATCCCCAAGATGCTAATAAGTTGGTCAGGGTAGGCCTAAGTTTAATGCTTTTAAGAAATGTTAACATTTAATGACACCCCACACCCAGGGAGCCGGTCGGCCGAGCGGACAGCACGCTGGGCTTGTGATCCTGTGGTCCTGGGTTCGATCCCAGGCGCCGGCGAGACACATTGGGCAAAGTTTCTTTCACCCTATGCCCCTGCTACCTAGCAGTAAAATAGGTACTTGGGTGTTAGTCAGCTGTCACGGGCTGCTTCCTGTGGGTGGAGGCCTGGTCGAAGACCGGGCCGCGGGGACACTAAAGCCCCGAAATCATCTCAAGATAACCACAATATCTCAAGATAACCACAAGAGCTCAAGATAACCACAGGGGCAGTCGTCACCGAGAGGAACCATTGACAGAGCCCTAATGAGATCAAACGGGAACAACAACAACAACAAGATGACGAAACTAAATGTAAACAAGGCAAAAAATTATGTCATCAGTGCGGTTTTTTTTATTACACAGTGAGGGGAATAAAGGTGGAATGGGGCATAATGAGAGGAAAGGTGGAATAAGGACAGGAAGGGGATAGGAATTATGGAAGTGGTGATAGACAGAAAATAAGAGAAAGGTGGAAGAGGGGGGGGGGTATAGTGTGAAGTAAGATGAACAGAAATTTAGTAAAAGAAACATGGAAAGGGGATTAGCAAGACGAATATACAAAGGGATAGAAAGGAGGAAGGAATGATCAGACGATAGCGCCAAACTAAAGCAGTGGGAAGCGATCACGATTAGGAATGGAACGGGGGGGGGGGGGGAAGGAATGGTGCCCAACCACTTGGACGGTCGGGGATTGAACGCCGACCTGCTTGAAGCGAGACCGCCGTTCGTCCAGCCCAAGTAGTTGGGCTGAGACGGTAGACACGCTAAGAATGAAAACAAAGCCAGTGGAAAATGAAGAAGGGAAGAAAGAAGACAATATGAGAAAGACAAAAAGCAGTAACAGTGAAGAACGGAAGAAAGAGACAGAGAAGGAGAGGAAATGAGAGATAAAGACCAATAAAGTAGGCGTAGGAAAAAGACACGTGAAATAAGGAGAAAAACGTCAAAGAACGGATACACGATTAAATTCAAGCGATTACAAATTAAATTATAAATTATAATAAAATTATAAATAATAGATTATATAATATACATTATATTATATAAATTGATAGATTTTATATTAAATTAACGATTATATTAAAGCGCGAGGATAAACACTGTGATTCTCTAAATAAAAATATCAGTGAAAGAGGTGGAGGAGAAGACGCCAAGAGTAGATAGGGGATAGATAAAGTAGAGGAAGGTGTGGGAGAGAAAGAACAGAGAAGACTTAGTGGTGTGACGTAGTGGATAGAGAGGTAAAAGGATAGGGCATAGAGAGGTGAGAAGGGGGGGCCAGGGGATAGAGAAATAAAGCCAGTGGATATACATAGGGTGGGGATAGAGACATGAGGGGCAGAAGGTAGAGAGAATGGGGGAATAGTGGATAGAGACGGGGGTCAGGAGACCAAGAGGTGGGAGAAGGATAGAGAGGTTGGAGGAATGGGATAGAGAGGGGGAGAGACGGGATAGAGAGGTGTGAGGCATGAAGAGCAAAGTAGAGCATGTGTCGAGAATGAAGAATAGGAGAGGGAAGGCTAGAAGGGAAGAGGAGAGGATACAAGGGACATAGTACGATAATTTTTTTTTACTTTACTGGCCCGTTTGTCCCGGATATTGGAGAGAGAGAGAGAGAGAGAGAGAGAGAGAGAGAGAGAGAGAGAGAGAGAGAGACAGACAGACAGCGAAATAGAAGAATAGAATAAGGGAGAAGTAGAGACAGTAGGAGATACTGAGGAAGGTTATCTTGAGATGATTTCGGGGCTTTAGTGTCCCCGCGGCCCGGTCCTCGGCCAGGCCTCCACCCCCAGGAAGCAGCCCGTGACAGCTGACTAACTCCCAGGTACCTATTTACTGCTAGGTAACAGGGGCATTCAGGGTGAAAGAAACTTTGCCCATTTGTTTCTGCCTCGTGCGGGAATCGAACCCGCGCCACAGAATTACGAGTCCTGCGCGCTATCCACCAGGCTACGAGGCCTACGAGGAAGATGGAAGCGGGCAGAGTGAGGAAGGGGGGGGGGGGAGGACATAGAGGAAAGAGATGGTGTTGGGAGGGAGAAAGAGGGAGAGGGAGGAGAGGTAATAAAGAAGGAGGAACAAGTGATAGAGAGAGAGGGAGGGGGAGGAAACAGAGGAGAACATATATTCTTATGTTTTGTCTTCTGATTGTCTATATTTAATTACTTTTGTTTAATCATTTTAAATCCTAATAAATCGTTGTTATATAATTTTAATGTTTTTCTAATAACAGTTATAATAATAATAATAATAATAATAATAATAATTATTATTATTATTATTACTTTTATTATTATTATTATTATTATTATTATTATTATTATATTTTATTATTATTATTAATATACCTGTAATTAATATATTAAGAGAAAATAATATTTTTGATAAAAGTATTAAGATAAAAAATATTAGTATGACACTACAGTATACTGTATTACTGATTGTGATACCAGTCGCGCCTGTATTCACCTAGTTGTGCTTGCGAGGGTTGAGCTCTGCTCTTTCGACCCGCCTCTCAACTGTCAATTAATCAACTGTTACTAACTACTATTTTTCACACACACACACACACACACACACACACACACACACACACACACACACACACACACACACACACACACACACACACACACACACACAGGAAGCAGTCCGTAACAGCTGTCTAACTCCCAGGTACCTATTTACCGCTAGGTAACAGGGGCATCAGAGTGGAAGAAACCCTGCCCATTTTTGTTTCTCGCCGGCACCAGGAATCTAACCCGGGCCACAGGATTACGTGTACAGCGTGTTATCCACACAGCCACCGGCGCCCTACCGGTATGTGTGTGTAAACACAGATACCGGTAAACACACATATTTGTGCCTGCAGGATCGAACTCTTGGACCCCCCCCCCGTCATTCTATTCGACATTCTAACCGTCGGCGTTACTGACTCCCAACCCTATTTCTCACAGGCCACTAGGGGCTCACCATAGCCCGTGCTACTTGCCCCGCTCCTGTCCCGGGTAAGTCCACTACGGGCTCACCATAGCCCGTGCTACTTGGCTCTTTATTCCAGGTAGGCAATCTTTAACAACAACAACTATTTCTCACAGCTCACCTACTGTGAAACAGTAAACTGTGTGGTAGGTGAAGAGTGACCTATGAAGGTGTCTTCATAGTTCACCTATTGTTCACCTAATATGAGCAGTAGGTGAAGAGGCTAATCAGATAATCTCTGATAAGACTCCATTTGTATTTGAACGGGCTATGTGCATTTGTTTCTGCCTCTACCGGAAATTGAACCCGGGCCCTTAGGACTACGACCCCAGAGCGATGTTCACTCAGCTGCGAGGACTTGAGAACAATTAATATATATATATATATATATATATATATATATATATATATATATATATATATATATATATATATATATATATATATATATATATAAAGAGAAAGTAACAAGGGTTGGAATGTGGTGGGAAGGGTGGTAGTGCTCCTTGGTACCATTCTATGGAAAAGGGAGAAAAGGGACAGGGAACGGTACTTACAGAGTGTACACACTACACCCTCTACCTACCACCCTTCCCATCACCCCAGCACCTTTCCCTTTGTGCACTTTGCACCTAAACATATTGTTACACATAATGTCAAAAATTAATACACGTCGAGGCTTCCGTCTTCATAACACTAGACATAACAATGACTGAAAAACAGCTGCAAGTCTCCTGTTCACCTTTCCCATGTTGTTATTTCTCACGTAAACAGCCACCACAGTAGACGAGTCACAATAACGGGGCCGAAGATGTGATGACCAAACTATACATCGGAAGATGGAGAAACGGCGACGTTTCGGTCCATCTTGGACCATTATCAAATCGTGTGTGTTTAAATTTTGCTCCGAGGGGCGAGTTTATTGGGCAGCGCCACTCAGCTTGTGAGTGGACACACCGCCATAGTGACAGTATTGGGCAGCGCCACTCATCTTGTGAGTGGACACACCGCCATAGTGACAGTATTGGGCAGCGCCACTCATCTTGTGAGTGGACACACCGCCATAGTGACAGTATTGGGCAGCGCCACTCATCTTGTGAGTGGACACACCGCCATAGTGACAGTATTGGGCAGCACCACTCATCTTGTGAGTGGACACACCGCCATAGTGACAGTATTGGGCAGCGCCACTCATCTTGTGAGTGGACACACCGCCATAGTGACAGTATTGGGCAGCGCCACTCATCCTGTGAGTGGACACACCGCCATAGTGACAGTATTGGGCAGCGCCACTCATCTTGTGAGTGGACACACCGCCATAGTGACAGTATTGGGCAGCGCCACTCATCTTGTGAGTGGACACCGCCATAGTGACAGTATTGGGCAGCGCCACTCAGCTTGTGAGTGGACACCGCCATAGTGACAGTATTGGGCAGCGCCACTCATCTTGTGAGTGGACACACCGCCATAGTGACAGTATTGGGCAGCGCCACTCATCTTGTGAGTGGACACACCGCCATAGTGACAGTATTGGGCAGCGCCACTCATCTTGTGAGTGGACACACCGCCACAGCAGCATGTACAACACTCCCCAATAGGAAGAAAACCCGCTGGGTTATTCATCCTGTTCCTGTGTGTTTTGGCACGACTTGCTAATGGTCCTGGACGGGCCGAAACGTCTTCGTTTCTTCATCTTCTGGTGCTTTTGGTCATCAGTCACAACAACAACTCCCACAACCATAACCTATCTCCCCCTCACATACAGTAAACTATAAATTTTAAAAGTTGTAGAGATTATGTTCATCAAGAACGGTCAGTATGGAAAATATCGCAAGTTGGTCGCCCTGTAGTGTAGTAACATTTACCGTACGTACTGTACCGTATGGGGCCTGACAGCGGAGTGGACAGCCCTTCGGATTCGTAGTGCTAAGATTCCGAGTTCGATCCCCGGTGGAGTCGGAAACAAATGGGCAGAGTTTCTTCCACCCTGATGCTCCTGTTTACCTATCAGTAAATAGTTACCTGGGAGTTAAACAGCTGCTACGGGCTGCTTCCTGGGGATGTGTAACAAAAAGGAGGCCTGGTCGAGGACCGGGCCGCGGAGACTCTAAGCCCCGAAATCATCTCAAGATAACCTCAAGAAGAAAACCGTAATGATGTTTAACGAAGTTGTGGTAAGGACTGAAGTGTCTTACCTTGGCTTGTGTTATATAACGCATGTATAACGTATGCATGTATATTGTATGTATGTATATTCCCGAGTATGACAGATTAAAAAATATAGCCATATAAGCATTCCGTTGTACTGGCGACACTAGGAGTCCCCAGACACCGCGCGTCCACAATAGTTCCATAAAACCACAACAGTTCTGCAATTAAATTAGTATGGGGGACTTAAATACTGTGTTGAGGGTCTCTTGTGAAGTGCGTTAAACTGTGGTGGCGATATTTTCTCTTGGGAAGTAACTAGCACTAACTGCGTCACATACCCTGAAGTTAATCACTAATTAGGGCCTAGGATGCTGCGGAATCACCCACTAATTAGGGCCTAGGATGCTGCGGAATCACCCACTAATTAGGGCCTAGGATGCTGATGTATAAACCAGTAATTAAGATGTTGATTACTATCGAATAAACAACAAATTAGAGCTGACGATGTTATAGTGTATGATTAATTATAGTACTTGTATAACCAATGATTAATTATAGTACTTGTATAACCAATGATTAATTATAGTACTTGTATAACCAATGATTAATTATAGTACTTGTATAACCAATGATTAATTATAGTACTTGTATAAGCGATATAAAGCATTAATCGTATGTAAAATTGACAGAAAGCCGTCATCGCACACCGTAGGAGTGACATTAATGCCCTTAACCAACCGATAGAAAGCATGCCAGAAATGAGACCGTATGCCTGACATACGATTATTGGTCAGAATATCTTAAGCCACATCGGTATTTCTAGATAAGTAAATATCTCCTTTTTAAAGTATTGTTCAAATACCGTTTCACTTACGGGTATTTCAGTCGCGTCTAATATAGCTTGGCTTGGGGTTAAACAAGTCATATTGTGACTTTAACATTTCTCTGGTAATATCTTATTGTATAATAACTAATAAAGTTTTTATACCATCTTTCAATAACAATGAGGAGCCCAGTACTGGACGAGAGGTTAGGACGTAGCTCAGTCGGTTAAGGCAGCGTCTGGGATGCTCTCGGACGCGGGTTCGAATCCTCGTCACGGCCCTTGTGGATTTGTTCGTTAAAACGCTAAGAACACTGAATAGGAACCAGGAACATCACCGCGTGGCAGGAACCAGGAACATCACCGCGTGGCAGGAACCAGGAACATCACCGCGTGGCAGGAACCAGGAACATCACCGCGTGGCAGGAACCACCAACATCACCGCGAGGCAGGAACCACCAACATCACCGCGAGGCAGGAACCAGGAACATCACCGCGTGGCAGGAACCGCCAACATCACCGCGTGGCAGGAACCACCAACATCACCGCGTGGCAGGAACCACCAACATCACCGCGAGGCAGGAACCACCAACATCACCGCGAGGCAGGAACCACCAACATCACCGCGAGGCAGGAACCACCAACATCACCGCGTGGCAGGAACCACCAACATCACCGCGTGGCAGGAACAGCCAGTCAAAGACAAGTGTTGCACTCAACCTATGGCCGAGTGAAGGTGTTATGACGAACCCAGAAGTTCTTCACTCACCACATCGGTCTACTCTTGTTCACTCGCGGTCGCAAATGCGTCCAGAAAACTGTATTATTATTTTTTTCAACAAAATACACCTTACGTTACCACCTCTGGTGCAAGACCCATAGCCTCGGAGAAGAAAATAAAGAGTACTCAGAGAAGACGTTATATATTTCACAGATTGCCTTCCGTACATTATTTTTTTGTGTGGTAAGCCAAGATAGGATTTAAAGAACACTTCACAATGGGCTCGTCAACTTAGCGTCCGTTGATCGAAGGAGCTTCAAAAACAGGTAGAAATACCCCATATGATTTCTCACGGTAATGTATATAGGCCAGGATATGTGAAATTTGTTGCAGGATACATTAAAATACATTCATAAAACACACAGTTGATTTTGATTGATAGTTGTGAGGCGGGACCAAAGAGCCGCAGCTCAACCCCCGCAATCTCAACTAGGTGAGTACAAACACACACACACACGCGCACGCGCGGTCGTGTTTTCAGCGTTCGCGATTCACAGTCCAGGCGAGGGCCCCTGATGACCAAACCACACATCCTTAAACGAAGGAACGACGAAGCTTTCGGTCAGTCTTGGACCATCATCAAGTCGTGTGATAAAAGAGAGGAAAGGACTGGTAAATAAACCATGGTGTGTGTGTGTGTGTGTGTGTGTGTGTTTACTAGTTGTGTTGTGTTTTTGCGGGGGTTGAGCTTTGCTCTTTCGGCCCGCCTCTCAACTGTCAATCAACTGTTTACTAACTACTTTTTTTTTTTTTTTTTTTTTTTTTCCCCACACCACACACACCCCAGGTAGCAGCTCGTGACAGCTGACTAACTCCCAGGTACCTATTTACTGCTAGGTAACAGGGGCACTTAGGGTGAAAGAAACTTTGCCCATTTGTTTCTGCCTCGTGCGGGAATCGAACCCGCGCCACAGAATTACGAGTCCTGCGCGCTATCCACCAGGCTACGAGGCCCCGTGTGTGTGTGTGTGTGTGTGTGTGTGTGTGTGTGTGTGTGTGTGTGTGTGTGTGTGTGTGTGTGTGTGTGTGTGTGTGCGCGTGTGTGTGTGTGTGTGTGTGTTTACTGTTTGTGTCTGCAGAATCGAGCTACTAGCTCTTGGACTCCGCCTTTCTAACCTACCTATTTTTTCTCTATTATGTCTACTACATATATTTTTCTCTTTTTATTGCTCTTTAACACTCGCACACACACACACACACACACACACACACATCCCCAGGAAGCAGCCCGTAGCAGCTGTCTAGCTCCCAAATACCTATTTACTGCTAGGTGAACAGGTCATCAGGATGAAAGAAACTCTGGCCATTTGCTTCTGCCTCGGTCGGGAATCGAACCGGGCCCTTATTACTAGAACCCCCGAGCGCTGTCCACTCAGCCGCGAGTGTGTGTGTCACTCAATTGTCAACTGTGTGTGTGTGTGTGTGTACTCACCTATTTGTGTCTGCAGGATCGAGCATTAACTCTTGGATCCCACCTTTCGAGCATCGGATGTTTTCAGCAATGACTCCGGTCCTATTTCCCTATCATACCTAGTTTTAAAATTATAAATAGTATTTGCTTCCACAAATGCAAACACACACAAAATGTGTGTGTGTGTGTGTGTGTGTGTGTGTGTGTGTGTGTGTGTGTGTGTGTGTGTGTGTGTGATATAAAGTAGTTATGATAGAGAAAACAGGTCAGTAGTCAGTACATTAGCCAATGCTTAGAACGGCGGGGTCCAAGATTTAACAGTTCGATCCTACAGGTACAAATATGTGAAAACACACACACACACACACATACCTCTTCACGTGTATGCTTATGTATCATATGCACATGAAATAGCACATTATCAAAATATATTCTGACAATATTTGGGATTTGACAGGCGTGTAATATGCGTCCAAGCAGCACACACCGACCCTCTCCTCCGCCTCGAACCAAGGGAACATAAAACTGTGTGAAACTCCTACACCAGTGTACGACGTGTCCCCGTCCCCATCCTCCCACAGCACCGCAAGCTGTGAAACAAGCAGCACACAGCACCTCTCTGACCAATACACTCATCACAGCTATTTTCTCCCCCAGTAAACAAAGGAAAATATCATGAAAATATTCCTAAGTTTTATCTGGAAGAATGAAGCTAATATAAATAAAATAGTAACATTTCTCGCTCGTGTCAAATAATAATAATAATAATAATAATAAAAATTATAACTTTTGTATTAACAATAGTAATATTGTTAATAGTGAAAGCTCTGGCAAAAATAATAATAATAATAATAATAATAATAATAATAATAATAATAATAATAATAATAATAATAATAAAAATAATAATGTTTCAGCGTCCGTGAGGTTCCCAACAAGATACAGTATTGAGGAGCACAGTTGAGCTTCATACATTTACTTGTATCCATGAAGCCTTTCTTATACAATCATCTTCATTGTTTCTTGAAGAATACTTTATATAAGCTGAATCGACTTTTGAAGAAGTAACATTTAATTTATAAAGACTCGGCTTTCACCTACAACTCTTTAAGAAAGTCCAGATTATTCAGGTGATTAATATTTTAATCCTGATTGTCGGACGTCAATGAGCAATTTAGTGTTGTAATGTATTCAGTTTTTAATGTATTATGTATGCCATAAATAATATATATCGTATATTATTTATATTATGCTGCACAGTATGCTGCTTAAGACATATTATTTGTATTTCAGTAATTTTGTACACTGGAATATTGTATTTTTTTTTCAATTAATGCAATACGATCATATTATTTAGAGGTATAAATATACGATGGTAGAACAGATGTGATTATTGAAGTGCAGTGATCTCTTGAGTCACTCAGTACGTCACTCGCTTGATGCAAAAGATGCAGACATTCCAATACACACACACACACACACACACACACACACACACACACACACACACATACACACACACACACACACACACACACACACACACACACACACACACACACACACACACACACACAAAATACAGCCTTGTTTCTATTGTAAAATAAAACTTAAGAGACTTTGGTCCTAGTGATAGCTGCAGATGCAGACAGACCAAATAACGCCTTAATGTTTCAACTTTCTATTGATACATGTGTCTGAACATCTGCCTCTCTCTAAGCGTACGTGTAAGTAGCAGAACCCAAACATTCCGAATTCACGCGAAATTATAGGAATAAAATATAAAAATATTGATAATGTAGTGAGATAATATAAAAAACTATAAATAAATTGCTAATATTATTAATGAATATTACTAATATTAATTACAAATTAATAAAATTATTTATATATTAATAATAATGAAAATGAATAATAAATATATTAAGCAGTGATTATAGCGCTGCTCAGTAAGCTTTTGGGGCGGTCTTTATTTTACCTCACCCGCGGTAAACAGGCCTCAAACCCAACTCCAAAACGAACCAATGATAATAATAAAAATAATAATAATAAAAATAATAATAATAATAATAATAATAATAATAATAATAGCATCAATAAAGTGAACTCTAGTATTTTGCCCCGTCGCCAGCACACACTCAGTATAGCCAGTAGACGACGAGTGTTCGGGTAGTTGGGTTGTTAGTGCTGCTCCAAGCTGTTTACGAGCCCTGCAAGACTTGCAATGCACCGCTTGTCCCTGCGAACGACCCGTGTCCTAATTGGTTGAAAGCAAGTTGTCACATCTTTACTTGACTCTTAATTGCCGGTCGTTTAATCCGAACGAAATTAATGATGTACCTCTTGCGAGGCTTGTTTTTAAATGTTAGCCATTAATTTCTCCTATAATTGTTATCAACTTTAAATAGCAGTTTTCAGTAAATATTTTCGTAATCCGTAATAAATTACATAAGAAAATTATAAGAAATATAATTAGGCTTTATACATGATGTTAATGTGTTCTCCCGTTCTCCACAAGACAAAGAACTACTGTTCTCAGTCTCAACTATCGCTCCACTTAAGGTACTAATCTGGATATATGTTGGTTCAGATGGGCTCCTTGATGAAATCTACTAAATGATACCTTACCCCATTTGTTAAAATATTCAGTTAATATTCAGATATTTAGATTGTCGTGTCATAACGATAATGATTTGGAGAAGTTGTTACGAATAAAGTTTCTGAACTCCAATTTAATTCAAAGTCATTAAAATACGAAATAACTCAAAATATATTATTTACGTCAGATATAATTACAGATTTAAGTGCGCTGTATATTATTTCATTATTTACGTTGATAAGTTACAAATGAGTGAGGTGGAACATTACCGGAGGGCCCTGGCGGGGGCCCCAACATCCCTGGCGGGGGCCCCAACATCCCTGGCGGGGGCCCAACATCCCTGGCGGGGGCCCAACATCCCTGGCGGGGGCCCAACATCCCTGGCGGGGGCCCCAACATCCCTGGCGGGGGCCCCAACATCCCTGGCGGGGGCCCCAACATCCCTGGCGGGGGCCCCAACATCCCTGGCGGGGGCCCCAACATCCCTGGCGGGGGCCCCAACATCCCTGGCGGGGGCCCCAACATCCCTGGCGGGGGCCCCAACATCCCTGGCGGGGGCCCCAACATCCCTGGCGGGGCCCCCAACATCCCTGGCGGGGCCCCCAACACACAAGATGTTGCTGGATATTATTGACGGAACTCGATCACGTTAATGTAAAATGCGAAATATTATCACAACTAAAATACGAAGCGAAGAATGCGTTTAACTACTTGATATTAGGATATTAGGTATAAAATTTATCGTTAATAACGTAATGGAATAAAGGCTATTTTTATAAATTCAGAGATATGATTATATATATATAGACGTTTTATATATATATATATATATATATATATATATATATATATATATATATACATATGTATATAATATATATATAAATAATATATATGTATACATAAGCCTATACTTGCTTAAACCACAAGTGAAGATTAACAATCTTTGGACAACAGCCACCAGTGGGCCTCGAACCCAGAAAGCACAACTACCTTCCAGTAGCTGCTATAACTAGTACGCCTTAACCCACTACACCCGGTGTAGTGGGTTAAGGCGTACTAGTTATAGCAGCTACTGGAAGGTAGTTGTGCTTTCTTGGTTCGAGGCCCACTGGTGGGTGTTGTCCAAAGATATGTATACATATGTATATAATATATATATATATATATATATATATATATATATATAAGCCTATATATATATATACATATATATATATATATATATATATAAATATATATATATATATAAATATATATATATATATATATATTATATATATAAATATATATATACATATGTATACAGTATACTATATATATATATATATATATATATATATATATATATATATATATATATATATATATATATATATATATATATATATATACACTGTATGTGTGTGTGTCTTAACGCAGCGGACACCGTTAAATGTGTATAATTGTCACGTTAAATGCCATCGAAATCCAGGGCATTGTCTCAGGTCAAATGTTTGGTGTGAGGAGAGGTGCAGGAAGGCCCCTGGCCCGGGTGTAGGTGAGGCTGGGTCCCGGATACTGACCCGGGGGTGTAGTACACACACACTGACGCTCCCAGAGCTGCTGCTGCTGCTGCTGCGGTGCTCCTGGTACTTAGGGAGGTGAGTCAGTGGGGTGGGCTGGCCCCAGGTGTGCACGAGGCAGTAGCAACAGCTGTCCCTGCCCACCACACCCCACCCACCTCTCACTCCCGCCCATTCACAAAACAACACGGCCCAAAAACACACAACTGGAGATTTATGAAGGTGCTCACCGGTGGTGGTGTACCGTTGGTGGGGGAGGAAGAGATTGACTCGCGGCCGATGATCACAGGTGAGGGTGGTTGGCTGTGGCACTCTGCGGGGGGGGGGGGGTGGCAGTGGCTGTGCTGTGCTACAACCTGTAGACGAACCGCTGTGGAATACGCAGGAAAACATGTAGAAAATCCTGCGACCATCTGTAGAGCAGAATGCGCCACTTGTTCGAGCCCCCTCTTCCCCCTCCCCCTGGCTCCCTCTATAGGAATCTTGAGGCTGAGAAATATAGCAAGAATGACGGAGTGGAGGTGACGGAGAGGTGAAGATGCCCCCAGTAGGAGGCGTGTGGAGGCGAGCGGGAGGTGGTGGTGACTGCGGGAGGTGGTGCTGAGGGCGTGAGGTGACCGCGGCGCCTGTTGCCCCTGGAGGAGTCGGGATTTATGGTGCCGTAAAGTCGGTGTTGGGGGTCGGCGGAGGTGGGTGGTCCGGCAGGCTGGTGGTAGTGGCAGCAGCCGCGGCTTCTGGTGCGACAGTGGCAGCGGCGGTGACGGTGTGATGGTCGCCGCCCGCTAAGAGCCTCGTTTGCATACCGCGGAGGGGGGCGTGGCTGGGCGGCGCTGTGGGCGGAGCGAGGGGTGGGCGGGGGACGCTCATTGGTCGGCGCGGCAGTAATTAGCAGCGGGGTCGGAGCGGGGCCGCCGCCTCCAGTCCGCCGCAGATACTCGGAGCGGCCACATGACAGTCTGCGCTCGGTCGTCGCTGAGGAACGTGCCGTGAACACTGTAGAGTAGAGACGTGGGGCGGCCAGTGTGGAGTACCGTGAGAGTAGCGCGAGCAGTGAGGAGAGCAGGAGCGGCAGCTGTGTGTTCAGTGCTGCCGGAGGAGCAGTGTAGTGTCGCGGGGCGCGCTTACCCCCCTGCGCCTCTCATTTCCATATGGGCGCCCCCCCCGCGGGGAGGTGGCGGTGGTGGGCCAGCCCGCGCATACTCGCCGCCACATTTACCTACTAATTCTCGCCGAGGCGTCATTACGATGTGCAGACGGTGGGTGGCGGCCGCGGAGGTCCCACGCTAGTGATACTTGTGCATGTGTGGTGGTGGAAGTGGCGGCTCAGTGTGGTGTTGTGGCACATGGTGCTAGTGCCGCCCGCACCACGTGTAGCCTACCCTGTGGCACTGCCGGGCAAGGGGGCCAGGCACTTGCTACCCATCACAAGACAACCCGCCGCGACCTTACCCAGCAGCACCAGCAGCAGGAGGAGGGAGGCGTGCAGCTCACGTGCCCAGGCCAGCCACGGCAGGAGCATGTGGTACGCCCAGCTCAGGGACGATGTGGACCTCAGGTAAGGCGCCTCCACAACTTAGCCACTTGTCTCTGGCACTCGTCAAGTTGGTGTGACTCGCCCGTGGGACTTGAGTGTTGTATATGTCGGGGCGGGAGAGGACAGCAGTGGTGTGGGATGGGAAGGTGCCATCTCGGCCTCAATTGTCACTCTGTGCATTTGGAAAAAAAAAAACAGGTTGTGCGGCGAATTTCGACTTGTCTCTTTTTACGTGACTGATAATAAAAATGAAATCATCGTTAATTATTTCCAAGTCGATGGATAGTTTTCAGTTTATTGCAAAACAATATTAAAGTATTATCGATGATAATTAAACAAAATTAATATTCATTTTACTCGTAAATGTATTCAACGTGTGATAAATATTAATGATGACCAACGAGGTTCAGAGTCTACTCTCAAGTTTGTGAAAAAAAAAATAAAAAATCGAATAATTGAATGTATTTCTTGCACTGAAGCGTAGTTTCCATGAGTGACACGCACGAGTGACTACAGAACACACCCAGCAGGACTTACTCACAACGCAAGGAAAAAAATTATCTAAGTTTCAAAACTGGTCTCGACACGCCCGCCCCCGAGTCAAGAGGGAATCGACTCCCTCTCATATTAAACAATATAATCAGATCTAAGGCCAGCCGCGGCGAGGAATAATAGATCACATTCTATCAGGAGCGCTTCCTTAACACCGGAAACTTGTGGTAGGCGAATTGGACTTGGGAAGACGGCGGGGAGGTACAGGTCCGAGCCGCTACCTTACTAATCCGCCGTCTCTCTCTTTCCTCAAGATACACACTCCCTCGGGTGAGGCCTTCAACGGCGTCTTGAGTGTGGTGAGTGTGAGTGTGGGGGAGGGAGAGTGCGTGCGGTGGAGGAGACTTTAGGAGTGTGGGGCTGGTGTTCAACTTAGCGGGAGACGCTGGTAATTAGCTAATGGAGGGAAGCTTACTGCAGCCTACAAAATGAGAATTTCCTTGGCCATTTCATTTTATGTAATGGAAAAGTTGTCCAGGAAAACATGCATTTATTTCGTTAGCTGATATTTTTTTCGGGGGGTTGAAGTTTATGTATAATAAGAATCTGCGTTGGTTTTCTTAGTCTTCAGTAGAGTCCCAGGAATTGGCAGTCTGATTCTCCTTAAAAACAAGTACTGCTTTCCTTGCGTGTGATAAGTATTACAATTATGTGTCGTTATTTAGTGATGACGGAAACTCTGAAACACCAAAAAACAAAAATGGTCAAAACACACCCGATAATCTTTGTAATATTTTCACCGGAGATTGTTGTATAACTGTGACAGAAAATATATGGTTTTCCGGCAATTGAGGAAGATTGACAAATATGGTGTACAATATTGTCTGGTTTGTTTGGAGGCGACTTGAGTACACTTTAGGGATTGTGTGCACAGGACGTGTGGTGTACACTAGGGTTTGTGTGGTGACTTGTGTACATTCGAAGACGTGTGTAGGTGACGTCGTGTTCACTCTGGGGTTTGTGTGTAGGTGACGTCGTGTTCACTCTGGGGTTTGTGTGCAGGTGACGTCGTGTTCACTCTGGGGTTTGTGTGCAGGTGACGTCGTGTTCACTCTGGGGTTTGTGTGCAGGTGACGTCGTGTTCACTCTGAGGTTTGTGTGTAGGTGACGTCGTGTTCACTCTGGGGGTTTGTGTGTAGGTGACGTGTTCACTCTGGGGTTTGTGTGCAGGTGACGTCGTGTTCACTCTGGGGTTTGTATGTAGGTGACGTCGTGTTCACTCTGGGGTTTGTGTGGTGTACACTCTGGGGATTGTGCGGAGGACACGTGTGTACAATCTCTGGATTGTGTGGAGATGAAGGTGTGTACAAGCTGGGGATTGTGTGGAGGTGTCGTGTGATGTACACTCTAGGGATTGGGTGGACGTGCCGTGTGTTGCATAAAGCGGGGATTGTGTGGAGGTGACGCTCAGTGTACACCTGGGATTGTGTGGAGGCGGTCGTGTTGTGTCAAGCTGTCTGGATATATATAAACACTTCACTCACGCACCCCAACACCTGTTCCACACACCGTCCCACATTCGCTCCTTTACTAAATCCAAATTTACAAAATAACTACTTTTTTATCATCATAGCGTTATTCGGATAAAAATTTAATTTATATAAATGAGGAATTCACTTAAATGTTTTTTTTTCCCCGTAGTAGACGCAATGAGAAATGTGATGCTTCCAAGTGTAAATAAACAATACCATGTTAGCTTTAGATGCAGTGTTAAGTGATGGAAATGAATGAAGGGGCCTGTGTTCTCTGGTGTCCTACACCGTGCCATAGTCGCAAATGGTACGTTGATGAGTGTGTGTTCGGCATTCGCCCATGATGGCGTGACTCCTGCCCGCCAAGTGTGGATACACGCATGAAGCCACAGCGACAGTTGAGGCAGGTGTTAGTCTAACATAAAGCTTGTGGCAGGTACAGTGTTGGTGACGGCAGTCAGTCAGCACTAGGGTGATGGAGGCACTCAAAACGTGACGGTTGTGGACATACTCAGAACGGTAGCCTATGGTGGTGGAAGTACTCAGAGCGTTACAGTTGTGGAAACACTCAGAACGGTAGCCTATGGTGGTGGAAGTACTCAGCGCGTTACAGTTGTGGAAATACTCAGAACGGTAGCCTATGGTGGTGGAAGTACTCAGAGCGTTACAGTTGTGGAAACACTCAGAACCGAAGTCAATGGTAGTGGAAGCACTCACGAGAGCATTACAGTGGTAAAAGCACTTACATCTTTGTTATTAAAATACGATGGATGTTATTAATACAGGATATTAATAACACGATGGTGCTTATTTAATTCAGTGTTTATTGACGATAAAAATCTGTGATAAGAAGTGTCCTATAACCTTCGAGAACTATTGGGTTCTTGTTGAATATCAAAATCAACACACCTTAAAAAAATGGAAATCCTGCACTTAGATTTATCAAGGACACAGGTAAGCATCATCTGGCAGTTCAGCTGTAGACGAAGCTAACTACTAAATGCTCTTTTACGAAAATAATTTACAAGGGTTTAAGTATAGTTTGGCTACATATACTTGGGGGGAAAAGTTGATAACGTGCGTAAATAGGCCCTGCAACGCAAGTTCCAGCAAGCGTACTACAGCGTATTTGTCCGTATGTTTACTAGTATCTAACTTAAGTGGTATTGACCGGAAACTGAACGTCATAAGTGACCGGTGTTAGTACTGCACTTTGTTGTGTTATTGCCGTCTTTGTTATTATTAATATTTTTTTAGATATTTTTGATAGTTTTCGCGAACCCGGCGCAGGTATTAATGAAGCCAGAGTAAGAGAGAGCGCGTGTATGTGTGTGTGTATGCGTTCTTCCTTGCGTTCACTGACTCCAGAACACGCGCCGCCACAGCCTACTCACATACGTCCTGACTCTTGCAGATAGGACATGGCACATGTTTTTCGATCATAGTTATGTTTTTAATGTTAGGTGTGTTCCAACCTTTGGATACGTTATTGAACTTACATGGCTGCTGGAAAGGTAAACATGTGTGTGTGTGTGTTCAGTTTGAAGTTGAACATCTGTATGCAGTCCATCTCGAGAGTAGGCCTAATTGGGAAGCTATATATGCAGTATACAGAAGCGCCTGTCGCTGATTTCTTTGTGTTTGGGTGCCACCTAGAAAGCTCAAGGCTTTCCTAGCGGGAAATACACCATGATATTGTGGTCCCTAATAATCTACAGTGTAGACCATCTTTTCCAGTAGCGGAAGAATGTGAAGTGCTGGTTTTAACGTGAGCGCACGCACAAGCGCACGCACACACGCACACACACACACACACACACACACACACACACACACACACACACACACACACACACACACACACACACACACACACACACACACACACACACACACACACCTCATGTTGAAGTGATGTATGGAACAGAGTGCTGTGAACGTGAAAGGTGCCTGCTGCTGCAACTTGTTATTAATTGTCGTAGTGTAGTCTCTCTCTCTCTCTCTCTCTCTCTCTCTCTCTCTCTCTCTCTCTCTCTCTCTCTCTCTCTCTCTCTCTCTCTCTCTCTCTCTCTCTCTCTCTCTCCTTATTCTAAATGCAACTTCATAAATTCTACCTTAAAGTTGTTCTATGTAAAGAGTTAACACACAAGTAGTTTCGGGCTGTTTTTGAAAGGGAGACAATTGTTCTATGCATGCGAGTCCTCCGTTATCTGCCCCGTCTTTATTTTTATTTGTTTATTTTTAATCCAGCCAGCCGTCACTAAATACATTAATTAGACCGCTCATCCATCCATGGAGATGCTCAGTAGTAAACATTGGAGAGGCTACAAGCTTTTCATAATTGTAGGCACCTCAGACATGTGCAAAAGGTGTTCTGGCAAAGTGTTTTAGTGTCAATCCAAATTGACACATGTGACACACGCTTGACACATATGTGACACACGCTTGGCAGAAAGCCGACAGTGACGTTGCTTCCCTTCTCTGGTACTCGCGTACCGGCGTGATTCTTTTTTTAAGCATTGCGTGTCATATAAATACTTTTGGGAGGTCCTTTCCGAGAATTTTCCTGTCTTAAAAAACTGCCATAAATTGTGACTGTCTCCGTGCTTGTCTAAGTTGGGGTCTTTATGTCAAACGTTGTGCCAGGGAACCTCATGATCTTCTAAACCAATTTAGATCTTAAGTGAAAGGTCTATAGTGTTCTGGTTCGTCCTACTGTGTCCATGTTGGTCTTTCTTTAACTTTGTATTTTTCTATTTCGATTTTGACTTTTTTAGCTCTCTCTCTCTCTCTCTCTCTCTCTCTCTCTCTCTCTCTCTCTCTCTCTCTCTCTCTCTCTCTCTCTCTCTCTCTCTCTCTCTCTCTCTCTCTCTCTCTCTCTCTCTCTCTCTCTATATATATATATATATATATATATATATGTAGAAAGTGAGAGAGAGGGAGAAAGAGGGTACCTTAAACGCGCTAGTCATAAATCACTAAGAACTCTATTGACCCGGCCAAGATTCGAACCTATGTCGCCCAGGATCACCCCCCAAACGAACACGATATTTAGTGATATATATGTGTGTATATATATATATATATATATATATATATATATATATATATATATATATATATATATATATATATATATATATATATATATATTTGTGTGTGTGTGTGTAAATCACGAAAAATAAACACGTGATTAAAAATGTGACAGTGTCAGACCAAGGAGGAAGAATTGATGCATTAATGTTACATCAAATTGACGAATGCAAATTACAGCTTATAGGCTACTGTATTTTTATATACGTATATTGTATTAATATACGAAAGTACTTAAGGAAATTCCTGTTTCAATTCTTCCTCCGTGGTCTGACACTGTCATATATATATATATATATATATATATATATATATATATATATATATATATATATATATATAATGTATATTTTTCTGGGGATCATGATGGTCAAGTTCGTGTATGTTCATTATCATTGTATTGTGTGTTTTAAGACATTTAATGAATAAAGTGCAAATAGCTTCGATTTAGGCCTACTTATATTTGTGTCGTTAAGCGAAATAAGCGAGTCCCCTGTCCCCAGGGGACAGGTCTGTAGGCCTACAACTTTATAATCCGTTTGTTGCGTAACTTTCTCAGGTTAGACCTAGTGTGTAAATTCATTTCACGTTGTAATTGATGATGTTACAGTACTGATTATGTATGTGGTAGAGTTAGCAAAATATTTAAATATGTAATATTTAAATATGGTTGTTTAGTAATGGTGTTTTATCAGTGATGGGTGATATGTGTAACGTATATGCGTATATGTTATGTAGCATAGGCCTACTTGCCTACTTGGATAGCATTATAAATATGCACATTTAAGAGTGAATCTAAAACTTTGTCCGATAGATCAAATCAAATATAATACGGTGATTTGGTAAGCTATATGAAGAGGCTTATTATATTAATGTAAAAAAATCAATGCAGAATACGTCAAATTGACGAATGCAAATTACAGCTTATAGGCTACTGTATTTTTATACAATAAAATATATTATAGATTATCATTGGCTCCTAGAGGTATATTTAATACAATGTACTCTTCGGGTGTATCACAAATTACAGTGCACTTATGAAAGTCTATTGTAGAACATAATATAATTTTTATTAGAGAACACCATAAGCCTACGCATTAGGCTACTGAAAAAATATTTGACTTTATACTATATGTTGTGTTCCTATGTGTTCCACAGCAGCCTACTAAAAATTTTTTTGTTCAAGTCACAATGGGTACTGAACATTGATATCTGCCTCAAAACGTTATCAAATCCACAGTGATATCTGCCCCAAAACGTTATCAAATCCACAGTGATATCTGCCCAAAAACGTTATCCAATCCACAGTGATATCTGCCCCATAGCGTTATCAAATCCACAGTGATATCTGCCCCATAGCGTTATCAAATCCACAGTGATATCTGTCCCAAAACGTTATCAAATCAACAGTGATATCTGCCCCACAGCGTTATCAACTCTACAGTGATATCTGCCCCACAGCGTTACCAACTCTACAGTGATATCTGCCCCACAGCGTTATCAACTCTACAGTGATATCTGCCCCACAGCGTTATCAACTCCCCAGTGATATCTGCCTCACAGTGTTATCAACTCCACAGTGATATCGGCCCCACAGCGTTATCTGCCCCAAAACGTTATCAAATCCACAGTAATATCTACCCCCCCCCCACAGTGATATATGCCCCACAGCATATCAACCACACAGCACCACAGGACAGTATTTTAACTACCGTAGTGTTGAATGGCATATCTTGGGTGTCCTTCAAGGGTGAGACTGCGACTCCCTTCACTGAGCTCCTTGGCTGGACCTACTGGTTGATGGAGACATTCATCATACCAGCCCTCTTAGTCACGCTAGGTATTCATCATACCAGCCCTCCTAGTCACGCTAGGCATTCATCATACCAGTACTACTAGTCACGCTAGGCATTCATCATACCAGCCCTCCTAGTCACGCTAGGTATTCATCATACCAGCCTCCTAGTCACGCTAGGTATTCATCATACCAGTACTACTAGTCACGCTAGGCATTCATCATACCAGCCCTCCTAGTCACGCTAGGTATTCATCATACCAGCCTCCTAGTCACGCTAGGTATTCATCATACCAGTACCACTAGTCACGCTAGGTATTCATCATACCAGCCCTCCTAGTCACGCAAGGCATTCATCATACCAACCCTCCTAGTCACGCTAGGCATTCATCATACCATCCCTCCTAGTCACGCTAGGCATTCATCATACCAGTACTACTAGTCACGCTAGGCATTCATCATACCAGCCCTCCTAGTCACGCTAGGCATTCATCATACCAGTACTACTAACCACTTTGTGCTATATAATATAGACGCCAATTCATTGATGTAGACGTATTAATAATTTTAGCACTTTTTCATGCTCGACGTTAGTATACATTATTATACATTGCTAAACGTTACTCTACGTTACTCTACGTTACTATACGTTACTATACGTTAAAGTTCCCACCCGCATCTCATTCATCTTTTCCCTCACGTGCTGAATAAGCCTATAACTCTCGTGTCTTTACAACGAATATTATATCTTCCCAGAGGAAGATTTGATTCGAGTAAACAGTAGTATTGTCCTGATGAAATGGTGAGGTACTCGTGTCCCAGACATGTTCGAACCTGAACGAT
Source organism: Procambarus clarkii (assembly GCF_040958095.1). NCBI lineage: Eukaryota > Metazoa > Arthropoda > Malacostraca > Decapoda > Cambaridae > Procambarus > Procambarus clarkii. The sequence continues at coordinate 7,840,115 of NC_091158.1, forward strand.
CTCGTGATTGTTCGTAAAGTTTTTTTTTTTTTCCTGAAATCTACTGTTATGTTATTGGGACTTTGTTGCTTACAGTTGGCTTATGGAAAGGAAATATAAAATATTGTCCAGATGTAGGTTGTGGGGTGAGCAAGAAGGTATTATTGAAATGACATGTGTTATGTTTTGCTTAAACGCTACAACACTATCTGATATATATATATATATATATGTCGTACCTAGTAGCCAGAACGCACTTCTCAGCCTACTATGCAAGGCCCGATTTGCCTAATAAGCCAAGTTTTCCTGAATTAATATAGTTTCTCTATTTTTTTTCTTATGAAATGATAAAGCTACCCATTTCATTATGTATGAGGTCAATTTTTTTTACTGGAGTTAAAATTAACGTAGATATATGACCGAACCTAACCAACCCTACCTAACCTAACCTAACCTATCTTTATAGGTTAGGTTAGGTTAGGTAGCCGAAAAAGTTAGGTTAGGTTAGGTTAGGTAGGTTAGGTAGTCGAAAAAACATTAATTCATGAAAACTTGGCTTATTAGGCAAATCGGGCCTTGCATAGTAGGCTGAGAAGTGCGTTCTGGCTACTAGGTACGACATATATATATATATATATATATATATATATATATATATATATATATATATATATATATATATATATATATATCAGAAAAAAAATGGAATGAAGGGTAGATCTGTATATAGAGGGGAAGAGTCGTAGATTGCACAGAAACGTAGTTTGTGTGGTATACCCTATTTATGTTTAGGGTATACCACATACCACGTAGTATACCCTAAACTGGGTTGGGTATTATAAAGGGTATTATATTATTACTGGGCTGGGTATCATGAAGGATTTTGAGGAGCTCTACATCTATGGGATGGGGTGTAAAATATGTACTGTAGAGTGAAGTCTTAAACACATAGCCTAAAGCAGGAAGGTTATTGGCGGGCAACCATACAGAAGGGTTGCGTGAGGTATGGTTTGGGGGATTGGGGGTGGTGTATACACTGTACAGAGAGAGGAGAGGGGGGTGGTGTATACACTGTACAGAGAGAGGAGAGGGGGGTGGTGTATACACTATACAGAGAGAGGAGAGGGGGGTGGTGTATACACTATACAGAGAGAGGAGAGGGGGGTGGTGTATACACTATACAGAGAGAGGAGAGGGGGTGGTGTATACACTATACAGAGAGAGAGAAGAGGGAGTGGCGTATACACAGGAGTGGATAGGGTGACGACCGTTCTCTTCAACATATGCAGAGCCTCGGTACTCTTACCTGTAAGGCGTCTTTACTGGGTTATAAAGTCCAACTGACCTGAGCTCTGTCCTACAGGATTTCCTGGTTTCTTCCTCCCTGTTCATGCGCAGTCCCTTCCTCCTCCTCCTCCTCCTCCTCCTCCTCCTCCTCCTCCTCCTCCTCCTCCTCCTCCTCCTCCTCCTCCTCCTCCTCCTTCTCCTCCATCTTCTTATTCTCTCTGTGTTTTCTTGGATTGACTATTCTTGTTTGTCAATGCTCTAGCTTTAAGGACACATTTTTATGTTTGATTCCTGGTTTCTAATGTATTTGCGCTAAACTATTTGTACTCAATCTCTATTATTTGTTCTTTGGCTGTTCTTGTTGTTCAATGTTCTAACGAGTATACTCTGCCCTTTATCTTGACTCTTGTACTGTGTACTCTTAAAGACCCTCTTTCACTGATCGGATTTGTTCGTGTTCTTTATTCGTGTTGTTCATCTTTGTTCTGTTCAAGTTCGTGTTCTTGCTTCTTGTGGTTCATCTTTGTTCTGTTTATGCTCGTGTTCTTGCTTGATGTAGTTCATCGTTGTTCTGTTTATGCTCGTGTGTTTACATGGTGCAGTTCATGTTTGTTCTGCTCGTGTTCTTGCTTCGTGTCGGTGTCTTTGTTCTGTTTGTGTTCTTGTTTCGTGGCGTTGTCTTTGTTCTGTTTGTGTTTCGTGTCGTTGTCTTTATTCTGTTCATTGTCTTATTTATTCTGTTCATTGTTTTATTTATTCTGTTCAGTCTTACTTATCCTGTTCATTGTCCTATTTATCCTGTTCAGTCTTATTTATCCTGTTCATTGTCTTATTTATTCTGTTCAGTAGCTCGGTCGATAGCGTTTCGGATCTTCGGTTCGAGTCTCCTACAAATATTCTGTTCATGTTTATGTCCTTAGCTTGTGTTGTTGTCTTTGTTCTGAGCATGTTCGTGCTTCGTGTATTTCATCATTATTCTGTTCCTGTTCTTGCTTCGTGTCGTTCTATTTGTTCTGTTCTCAAGTTCGTGTTCTTGGTTAATGACAGTGTCTTCGTGCATATTTGTCACCCACTCTCAGTGTTCTTGGTGTTCTTCGTGTTCTTGGCTTGTTATTTATGTTTGTTCCCATAGTACTGGGAAGATCTGCTCTATTATCATGATATCATTATTATTGGTCATTATTAATATTATTATTATTATTATTATTATTAGACCCATTGCCAGTGTATGATTTCATTATTAGTATTAACATCTTTATTGACAACAATTAATTACAATTTTGCCTAATCTGAGTAATTTAATTAGGTCTTATTAAAGTGAGGTTAATGCTGGTATTCACTGTCACACAGGACAGAGGATCATACACAATAGGTCTAAACTGTAGGCTGAATTCTTGGGCATCTTACGACACCAAGAATGAACCCATTGGCTTCATTCTCTATTACATGTACGGATAATTGTACATCCGTGCAATTTAGTTTTCTCGACGCTTCTCCTTCTAGAGACTAAACCTAAAATTTAAATAAACAAAAATCTAGAGACTAAACCTAAAAAAAATAGGCGTGAAGAGCGTAACATCTAGATCTAGAATAGGCGTAACATCTAGAATAGGCTGTGCACGTATGTGGATACGGTGCGCAGCCTACCTAGATTCACGTTATTTATAGGCCTATATTCAGGGTATACATATTGGGATTTGCAGGTGGTGAAGGGTGAGTTAGATGGCGTTGTAGGTGGTGAAGGATGAGTTAGATGGCGCTGTAGGTGGTGAAGGGTGAGTTAGATGGCGCTGTAGGTGGTGAAGGGTGAGTTAGATGGCGCTGTAGGTGGTGAAGGGTGAGTTAGATGGCGCTGTAGGTGGTGAAGGGTGAGTTAGATGGCGCTGTAGGTGGTGAAGGGTGAGTTAGATGGCGCTGTTGGTGGTGAAGGGTGAGTTAGATGGCGCTGTAGGTGGTGAAGGGTGAGTTAGATGGCGCTGTAGGTGGTGAAGGGTGAGTTAGATGGCGCTGTTGGTGGTGAAGGATGAGTTAGATGGCGCTGTAGGTGGTGAAGGATGAGTTAGATGGCGCTGTAGATGGTGAAGGATGAGTTAGATGGCGCTGTAGGTGGTGAAGGATGAGCTAGATGGCGCTGTAGGTGGTGAAGGATGAGTTAGATGGCGCTGTAGGTGGTGAAGGGTGACTTTGATGGCGCTTTAGGTGGTGAAGGTGTTAGATGGCGCTGTAGGTGGTGAAGGGTGAGTTAGATGGCGCTGTAGGTGGTGAAGGGTGAGTTAGATGGCGCTGTAGGTGGTGAAGGGTGAGTTAGATGGCGCTGTAGGTGGTGAAGGGTGAGTTAGATGGCGCTGTAGATGGTGAAGGATGAGTTAGATATTGGTGTAGGTGATGAAGGGTGAGTATGTTGCAGAGACAATTGTCTATCCTCTCCCTCTGGTAGTACTCCATCCCCGTCCCCCCTTTTCCAACTAGAATAGGTTTTAGCAACGCTCCTAAAATTTACTATACATCCCCCTTCCTTTCATTGCGCCGGCTCCTCTCCCTCAGCCCTTCCCTTTCCTCCCTCCCTGTCCCAGAATAGGGACACCACTTACCCATTGCGCTTCCTAGAAGAGAGGCTCTCTCACACATCTCTCACAAAACAAGTGACAATCCGCCACTCCCCCCTACCCCCCCCCCCCCCCTGACCTCTTCCGTCGGCGCAGTGAACTTCCACCACTCCAAACTCTTCCTCTCCCCCTCCCCCCCTCTCCCTTCCCTTCTCCTCCACCTTCACTGGGCACCTAATCCCCTCCCCCCATCCACTCCGCCCCCACCCTATCCATGGAACCCTCTCCCCCACCGGCATATCCATCCATCTCCTCTCTAACCTCAGCTTGCCCCCCCCCACAGGATTTACTCCCCCCCTCCTACCACACCATCGCTTCTTAACCTCCTCAGGAACCACTTCCAGTTTGATCATTGTTGCAGACCGTTCATTCACTGCAACGTGTTGCAAGTTAGCGCCACAAGCTTGATACAGCGTACAAGGGACAGCTCAAGTTAGCGCCAGGAGCTAGAGACAGCGTACAAGGGGCAGCTCAAGTTAGCGCCAGGAGCTTGATACAGCGTTCAGGGGGACAGCTCAAGTTAGCGCCAGGAGCTTGATACAGCGTTCAGGGGGACAGCTCAAGTTAGCGCCAGGAGCTAGAGACAGCGTACAAGGGACAGCTCAAGTTAGCGCCAGGAGCTAGAGACAGCGTACAAGGGGCAGCTCAAGTTAGCGCCAGGAGCTTGATACAGCGTTCAGGGGGACAGCTCAAGTTAGCGCCAGGAGCTTGATACTGTCCAGGACCCCCCCACACTCTCCAGTGTTATCGTGAGATGATGATTCTTGAGATGATTTCAGGGCTTTAGTGTCCCCGCGGCCAGGCCTCCACCCCCAGGAAGCAGCCCGTGACAGCTGACTAACACCCAGGTACCTATTTTACTGCTAGGAAACAGGGGCATAGGGTGAAAGAAACTCTGCCCATTGTTTCTCGCCGGCGCCCGGGATCGAACCCGGGACCACAGGATCATGAGTCCAGCGTGCTGTCCGCTCGGCCGACCGGCTCCCTTATTCCCGGAGTTGCCCCCACACCTCGATGATGTTGACATACAGATATAAACACTACGAAGCATAATGGTTATTCCAGCCATCAAAACATCCCCATTAGAAAGTTAGAAACGTTCTTCACATTTTTGTACAAAGATCATAACAAAGTAATATTCTAGAATGAGAATAAATTGTCGTTCGATTTTTCGAGTGGCTCGTTATTATTAGTTTTAGACTTTAAGAATAAATTTATCCCAACCTTGGAGTTTATTCGTTGTGGATGTGGACAAGTTAGTGTGATATATATATATATATATATATATATATATATATATATATATATATATATATATATATATATATATATATATATATATATATATATATATATATATAATATATATATATATATGCGCGAGACTTTATATGAAACTCGGATAAACAATATACATTGGCTTAAACAATTTAATCAATATTTTTTTTTCGCTACTAGTGTTAAGTTTGTTTGCACACACTTTCTTTGGTGTGTTTTCAGAGCCTATTGTTTTTCCTCGCTTAAATCTCTTTTTGTTGTTAATAAAAAAAACATTATTGCGTTGTAAGTGCGGTCAGGTAATGAGTGATTCTTGCAAGTGTGCTGCTTAATCCACGGCACGCGTGGAACAAAGACACCACTACAACTACACACATGAAACAAAGACAACAACAACACGCGTGGAACAAAGACACCACTACAACTACACACATGGAACGAAGACAGCAACAACACGCGTGGAACAAAGACACCACTACAACTACACACATGAAACAAAGACAACAACAACACGCGTGGAACAAAGACACCACTACAACTACACACATGGAACAAAGACAACAACAACACGCGTGGAACAAAGACGCCACTACAACTACACACTTGGAACAAAGACACAACAACACGCGTGGAACAAAGACACATCTAAATGTCTCAGGGTATGAATTCGAGAATTTGATGAGGAGTCAAGAAGTAAAAAAGTGGAACAACAACACACCAAGTACAGTATATAACTTGGTCCAGTTTGCAATTATAAAAATGTTGCACAACATATATCCGCACACAATGTGCAAGATACCGTCTTTAAACACTTGTGTTCACCTTTATACATGAAAAATATGTAGCACTAAAACTGTGACTTCACATTGATCTTACACGGATGAGAATGGTCATGTAACTCCACATTTATACACGCTGGGACCTCTCTTGTGTTGTCATCATAGGGATAACAATGCACAGGCTGAGGACTATTGTCTCTCAACCAACGAGCGCTGTCTGACCATGCTGCAGGTATACTTTAGGTCTGGACGTGGTCTAGACTAGAGCAACTTGTCAGTGTATATGCAGCGAGGACTGGGGCTACACTGTATGTGTGTGCGTCGAGGGGTGGCGCCAGGCGGTTTGAAACTTTCCGCCACATGAGGCTTCACCCGGTCGCCTCTCGCCATAAGGTTCGTTCTAAAGTGTCTTAACAGTGATCTAATTAATGCACAAGTGTGACTCGCTATCTTACAGGCAAGTCCAATAACATGAACAAAGTTATCATACCCGAAATGACGCCAAACATATACATTATATAACTCGTATGATGGAACAAATTACAGAGACTAGTTTTGTGCCATTCTTTCAGCGGGCATTGCATATCAAGGTTAGGTGGCGGTTGGTCAGGATTACAAAATGTCCACATACTAACGCAAAATACATATCAAAAGGGATAACATGATTTTATCTCTGAATTCATAAGAAACATGTCAGATATCCACAATGAAACTTTAATCATTCTGAGCGCTTGAGTGCTTGCGTGACTACAATGTTAATCATATATATATATATATATATATATATATATATATATATATATATATATATATATATATATATATATATAATATATATATATATATATATATATATATATATATAATATATATATATATATATATATATATATATATATATATATATATATATATATATATATATATATATGTATATGTATATGTATATGTTTGAAGCCGTCTAGTTTCCATTTTTCCCCCGTGAGCTTAGGCAAGTGACAACATTACGTTCTTTGTCACCTACGTCACGGCGTCACCTACGTCACGGCGTCAATATACAGAAAACCAGTACGTTTTGGAGCGACACACATGAACGTGCGCAGGTTAACCTCCCAGGTAATACACGTGGTATACACAGACATACTAGCAGCGTTGTGTATTATTCTAGGGCATATTACTGTTTAATTCACAGTACGTATGTGGACCTGGAGAAGCTAGATCTTGTGATAACGCAACCAACAGTAACCTGATGCACGCGTCCACCAAGCTCTGCAACACATATGTTGGCGAGCAGTGAGGCCACCTGTGACGCGTTGTAGGGTGTATGATGTCACCAGTGACGCGTTGTAGGGTGTATGATGTCACCAGTGACGCGTTGTAGGGTGTATGATGTCACCAGTGACGCGTTGTAGGGTGTGTGACGCCACCAGTGACGCGTTGTAGGGTGTGTGACGCCACCAGTGACGCGTTGTAGGGTGTGTGACGCCACCAGTGACGTGTTGTAGGGTGTGTGACGCCACCTGTGACGCGTTGTAGGGTGTATGATGTCACCAGTGACGCGTTGTAGGGTGTATGATGTCACCAGTGACGCGTTGTAGGGTGTGTGACGCCACCAGTGACGCGTTGTAGGGTGTGTGACGCCACCAGTGACGCGTTGTAGGGTGTGTGACGCCACCAGTGACGCGTTGTAGGGTGTGTGACGCCACCAGTGACGCGTTGTAGGGTGTGCGACGCCACCAGTGATGCGTTGTAGGGTGTGTGACACCACCAGTGACGCGTTGTAGGGTGTGTGACGTCACCAGTGATGCGTTGTAGGGTGTGTGACACCACCAGTGACGCGTTGTAGGGTGTGTGACGTCACCAGTGACGCGTTGTAGGGTGTGCGACGCCACCAGTGATGCGTTGTAGGGTGTGTGACACCACCAGTGACGCGTTGTAGGGTGTGTGACGCCACCAGTGATGTGTTGTAGGGTGTGACGCCACCAGTGACGCGTTGTAGGGTGTGTGACGTCACCAGTGACGTGTCGGAGGACGTATTTGTGTACTGAAGGAATACTTGATTTTGATAACATACAACCCATGCTACAAAATGATTGTACATATAGCGAAATGAAGACGTAGGCCACTGTGCTATACATGAATTGTTGCACAACAGCTCATGACACAGTACATGGGTATAGTACTATGGTACAAAATGTGGTTTGCTGCACAGGCCACATTTTTTTGCACATTGAAAAATACTTCTCGTTTGGCTCCTGAACTGAATTGGAAGACTGCGATCCTTACCTTGTGTGGACCTCGTCCAAGACTCTTTTAAGTATTACATCTGCCCTTCCAGCATCCACCGTTCTCCCCCTTTCCCTCTGTCATCTCTTCCACCACTCATGCCGTGATCATGTGCCTCTCCTCTTCCTTCCCAGCTGGCCGTTACAGCGTGCGTGTGTGTGTCACGCGCGCATGTGCACGCGTGCTTGCAAATATGATTCTCAGGCTTGTGCGTGTTTTTATCAACTTGCAAGTTTAGACGCGTGTGTTTATGCGTGTCAAGGGCCTACATGTGTGTGTTTGTGTGCTTGTGCGTGCGTTGTGTATGCGTGTGTGTGTGTACTCACCTATTTGTACTCACCTATTGGTGCTTGCGGGGGTTGAGCTTTGGCTCTTTGGTCCCGCCTCTCAACTGTCAATCAACTAGTGTACAGATTCCAGATTGTGTGTGTGTGTGTGTGTGTGTGTATGGGTACGTGTGTGTGTTTTAGTGTGTGGATGTGTATGGGTATGTGTGTGTGTGTGTTTTAGTGTGTGGATATGTATGGGTATGTGTGTGTGTGTGTGTGTGTTTTAGTGTGTGTGTGTGCGTGTGTGTGGCATTCTCTACCCGAGGAATAATTAACCACACATGGGGGGGGGCTTTCCTCTTATCTCCAGCGGTCACGCCGTCATGAAGGTGATAAGAGCCAGCTCTCCGTAATGCAGCCAAGTGAAGCCTTATGAGCGGTAAACACGCCGGACATAAGGGCCAGTGTCCCTCGCTCTGGGTAAAAACAAATGCTTCCCGCTTATAATTGCCGGTGGTTCGTGCAAGAAGTTAAAGCTGGATTTGGTTGCAACGTTGACGCGGGCAGTTGGGTTAGGGCTGACGGCGAGAGACTGTGGAATGCAAGAACATGTTGTTCTGCAACTATGAATTCTGCTAACTAACAGAACTATATGTAAGAACGTGTAGGTCTGACGTCGGTAGTTAGCCTATCTGTTTATAGGCAATTTATGAAGTTAGTGTTGTTAATTATATATTTTGTATAGTTTCATTGTGTGTAAGTTTCATATATATATATATATATATATATATATATATATATATATATATATATATATATATATATATATATATGTCGTACCTAGTAACCAGAACGCACTTCTCAGCCTACTATGCAAGGCCCGATTTGCCTAATAAGCTAAGTTTTCATGAATTAATGTTTTTTCGACTACCTAACCTACCTAACCTAACCTACCTAACCTAACCTAACCTAACTTTTTCGGCTACCTAACCGAACCTAGCCTATAAAGATAGGTTAGGTTAGGTTAGGTAGGGTTGGTTAGGTTCGGTCATATATCTACGTTAATTTTAACTCCAATAAAAAAAATTGACCTCATACATAATGAAATGGGTAGCTTTATCATTTCATAAGAAAAAAAATAGAGAAAATATATTAATTCAGGAAAACTTGGCTTATTAGGCAAATCGAGCCTTGCACAGTAGGCTGAGAAGTGCGTTCTGGCTACTAGGTACGACATATATATATATATATATATATATATATATATATATATTTTTACTTGGGGTACCACCTCTGGTGCAACTGTGGGGGACTCATAGCCTCGGAGAAGAGAATAAAGGGTATTCTTAGACGACCTAGTAGATTCTCCCTGAGTACTTGATTGTATTCGTTTACCTCAGGTCTTGGGAGTACAACGAATACATCGACTACCATTTGAAAATGGTAGTCGATGTATTCCCGATGTATTCCCAGTTCTCCCAATACCAGAGTTGTGGTATTAGGGCTTGTGTGGTTGAATAGTCTTCCGCGGTGAAATACTGTCTCGAGGTTTCGCGATGAGTTGGTGCATAATTTTCGCGGGATTATAGGATGAATAATTTGCGGCTTAATATAACGAATGTTTGTTGGACTCCACGATGAATACTTATCGCGGGCTTTGATAACAAGGACCCGTGGCACACTGTATGGGATATGGACCTCAGGATGCTGGTACTGGTTCTCCCACCTGCTGGCTGAACCACCTCACGTGGTTCGTGAGGTGGTTCCTTTTTGTCCACGAACGTGGACAAGGTGTCGCAAACCACCCAACGACTTTTCTAAAGCTCACAGAAATAAATACGACCGTAGTGTAGGCTACAGTGACACCATGGGAATAAATGAATCCCCCCCCCCCCCCGAGAACTTCCTAACAACTTCCTAACACCTTTCTAGCAACTTCCCGTCCCCCCGCTCTAGGTAAGCTCCAGGTTACCGTGTCTAGTGTGATGAGAAATGAAGTCAGTAGCATCTTACGTGGTAACTTGTGTTCTTCGGGAGTTCGGAAGCAGTTCTGGAGAGTTTACAAGCGTCAGATTTGAGGTGGTTTTGCCTGGCTAAACGCGTAAGATCGTAGGCAAACCACCCAACCTACTGAGGCAGATGCTCATTAGTCCGAGGAACCGTCAATTCTGCTGCGTTATTAATTTCACCAAAGCACCGGAATTAACGTGGAAATTACGGTGCATGAAGTTGATATCCAGTGAGGGCAGAGTTTAACTCCAAGGAGATGGTAACCAGTTCTCCATAAAAGGTCGCGTAAAACCAGAATATTCAACGAATACAAATATTTCACTTTGCATTGATTTGTATTAATTGAGAAGCGAGCAATACGGAACGCGGTAACACCGTCCCGTAAAGCGGGCAGGAGAGGCAGAGTCTTAGCACCAAACACCGGAAAAGATCTTAGCTTTAAAGTGAGTGTCACGCAAGAAAGATGATGGGCTGCGTGACAAAAACTTCCCTGACGAGAGGTGTCAAGCCTGGCGAGGTGGGATGGGGGGGGGGGGGGGGGGTTCAGGCAGCTTTACCGCCTAGACCAGGAATTAATGACCTCAGAAGATCTAGAGAGATCACTCACTGAGTGATCACTGACGTGCCTAAACGATTGAGAACGCTGAGAATTAAACACGGGAGACATCTCCCGAGTCACAGAGGGTGCAGCCGCACCTCCACAGATCTCTAGTATCATCTATTGATACTGATAATGGCTCAAAAGGGCCACCACTTACGGGCTATTCATGCCCGTGCCACCTTTTGGGTGGCTTAATCTTCATCAGTCATCAATCGAGAACTAAATTTCCCCGAATACGGACGCGAAAATATAACATAATGTATGTGCAGGCGATGAGTCACAATAACGTGGCTGAAGTATGTTGACCAGTTCTCAAGTCGACTTGAGAATGGTCCAGGACGGACCGAAACGTCGTCGTCCCTTCACCTTCTAGTGTGTGGTCTAGTCTACATAATCTATATTTGAAAAATTCCAAGGCGTTTCAAATCTTCCTTGTAAAATAATTCTTCACGAAAGCAGGATGTTCAGAATTATGACGGGAAAATTTTTCAATAAATACTAGAGATGCAGTAAATACTTTAGGAGATAATTCTGACTTTGAAGGGCAAAGGGGGTTTAAACACTCTTCAAATAGAATGGGAATTACCATCATATAAATGTCTTCAAGAAACTTTACTAGTTTCTTGAGAGTTCTGATGAGCCGGGCTTCCGTGGCCGCATTAGACCGGTGTGGAAGCACCAACAGTCTGGCTGATCAAGTTGTCAAAGAAACGTGGTTAGAGACCGAACATCGCAGATAAGGACCCCGGAAACCATATAAAATAGGCATCGTGGGGTCATATAGCCTTCGGACCCCTAATGGACCCCTTCGTGGGGTCCATTATGAATATCGTCCTCCTTCGGGATTTATTTAAGGTTCTATGATGAATAGACCTTCCTATGGCGTGGTTACGTGATGAATAGACCTTCCTATGGCGTGGTTACTTCATGAATAGACCTTCCTATGGCGTGGTTACTTGATGAATAGACCTTCCTATGGCGTGGTTCCATGATGAATAGACCTTCCTATGGCGTGGTTACGTGATGAATAGACCTTCCTATGGCGTGGTTACGTGATGAATAGACCTTCCTATGGCGTGGTTACTTGATGAATAGACCTTCCTATGGCGTGGTTACGTGATGAATACACCTTCCTATGGCGTGGTTACGTGATGAATAGACCTTTCTATCTCGTGGTTATGTGATGAATAGGCTTACCTATCGCGAAGTTACGTGATGAATAGACCTACCTATTGCATGGTTACGTGATGAATAGACCTTCCTATGGCGTGGTTACGTGATGAATAAGGTTACTTATCGCATGGTTACGTGATGAATAAGGCTACTCATCGCGAGGTTACTTAATGGATAACAGTCGGGAGAATCCATAATGAATAACTATTGAAGGTCATTATGATAAATATCCCAGGGTTCTGTAATGTATATCGCTGGACAATCCGCGATGAATATCACTTGGGTTCACAGTGTATAACTCTCGCAGGACATTGTATATTGGGAATACAACCTCCATCCTTAATCCCCACTAAATTTATTTATTTATTTATTTATTTATTTATTTATTTATTTTTTACGGCCCTGGTTCTCTGACCCTTATTGCCCTGAGACACAGAGTATTCCTTGTAGCAGACTTAACAATTGAACTGCGTGGGAGGGTAGGGAGTGAGCTGTGTGGGAGGGTAGGGAGTGAACTGCGTGGGAGGGTAGGGAGTGAACTGCGTGGGAGGGTAGGGAGTGAACTGCGTGGGAGGGTAGGGAGTGAACTGCGTGGGAGGGTAGGGAGTGAACTGCGTGGGAGGGTAGGGAGTGAACTGCGTGGGAGGGTAGGGAGTGAACTGTGTGGGAGGGTAGGGAGTGAACTGCGTGGGAGGGTAGGGAGTGAACTGCGTGGGAGGGTAGGAACTGAACTGCGTGGGAGGGTAGGGAGTGAACTGCGTGGGAGGGTAGGGAGTGAACTGCGTGGGAGGGTAGGAACTGAACTGCGTGGGAGGGTAGGGAGTGAACTGCGTGGGAGGGTAGGGAGTGAACTGCGTGGGAGGGTAGGGAGTGAACTGCGTGGGAGGGTAGGAACTGAACTGCGTGGGAGGGTAGGAACTGAACTGCGTGGGAGGGTAGGAACTGAACTGCGTGGGAGGGTAGGAACTGAACTGCGTGGGAGGGTTGGAAGAGAACTTTGAACGCAAAATTTGTGTTTGTTCCCACCTCCATTCGCGTTGCGCTTTATTTGTATATTTATTTCTATCATCTTCATCGTTTGTTGTTTAATAAGTGTCCGTTTATTCTCTTTCATTAAAATTTTGTTTTTCAGATTTGGTAAAATTATTTCAAAATTATAATTTTTATCGTTGATTTTCTTTCCGCGTCGCATGATTTATTACGTATATTTATTTTGTTAAATTTCAGGTTCCATTTAGACTAATGCTTTTCTTTCGTATTGCACTAATGAACTTAAATATATTCTCGTTAATTTTGACTTGTCCTTTTAATAGGCTACCATTAATTTTCTTCATTTGCTCCTTTTGACTCTAATAAGGTTCTATTTGTTCCTTTTCATCCTTCCCTTGTGATTAATGTGTGTGTGTGTGTGTGTGTATGTGTGTGTGTGTGTGTATGTGTGTGTGTGTGTGTGTGTGTGTGTGTGTGTGTGTGTGTGTGTGTGTGTGTGTGTGTGTGTGTGTGCGTGTGTGTGTGTGTGTGTGTGTGTGTGTGTGTGTGTGTGTGTGTGTGTGTGTGTGTGTGTGTGTGCGTGTGTGTGTGTGTGTGTGTGTGTGTGTGTGTGTGTGTATGTGTGTGTGTGTGTGCGTGTTTGGGGAAATGTTTGATTAACAAGTAGTCTAGTTTATATCGTTAAAGGAGATTGGTCTAGCTCCTAGTCTCTGCCTCCTAACTAATAGTTGTAAACAACTATCCCCAAATATCTAATACTCAGCTTCCTTGTTCTGTTTCTTCTCGATCGAAACATGGTCTGCCTACTTTGTTTATCGTAATATCTTCCACATCGCAATTATGTCTCCCGTGGCTTTCCTCGTTTATTTTTTTCAGTGATGATCAATTCAACTCTGTTTAGCCTTATCTTAGTAGTTTACTTCTTAGACCTTGTTGTGGACAACAGGTTCGAGGTCTTGAGTACTTCCATAGCGCTCACGTTACAAGGTGTAACTTGAGCGTTACAAGGTGCATAAATGCCGCAACACTAAGCCTACTAGTGTGTGGTATTCTAGGACTGGTCTCTGGTTTTGGCTTTACATAGCGTTCTATTGAACAAATCCACAAGGGCCGTGACGAGGATTCGAACCTACGTCCGAGATCATCCCAGGCGCTGCCTTTATCGTTCGATGCATCACGCTATTGGGATTTCTATGTGTAATGTAGCATAGTGTTCTATGTCTTAGGTTCTACTTAAAAAATTACCTCTATTGTGTCTTATGGAAAGAGGGGGGGGGGGTCTTCACCCGTGTTGGGGGAGGGGGAGGGTCAGCCCATTGTTAACGCGTGTAAACTAAGCTCAACATAACCCTACATTAACCTAGTGTACCCCTATTATAAACGAAATGTAAAGTTCGTATACCTCTATATAAACTCACCTTAACCCTATATAAACCCATCATAATCCTATATAAACCCACTGTAAACTCACCATAAGCCTATTTAAACCCAGTATAAACCGAATCATAGGCAAACCCAGTGGAAATCCTTCATAAACCCAGTGGAAACTATATAACCAGTGTAAACCGTCTATAAATCCAATTTAAACCCTCTATAAAGCCACTGTAAACACTATAAACCCAATGTAAACTTTTAAACCCTATAAACGCAGCAAACGCATCATAAACCCAGTTTAACCCGAATATCAACCCTCGGGTGAGTAGGACCGGGAGCTAAGTTCCGGCAGAGACAGACGCGGTTTCGTAATTAATAATCACGTCGAAGCGAACGTAATATTTACTTCCCTCCAGGCGGCTGTTTACCGGAGGGAGTGGGTTGAGGGTGGGCGGCGCCACCCACCACAATCCAGCAGTGCCACCCACCACAGTCCAGCAGTGCCACTCACCACAGTCCAAGGACACCACTGTGTGGTGCGCGCGATATGGTCTCACGCTACCAGTCTCTTGAGCGATAAGGCAATCGACACATCACAATGTATGTGCGACAGAAGTCATAAATGATTAATTAGTGAATTATAATTCACCTACAGTGAGGAATATAAATTGCTATATTTATTTTTGTAATATGTTGCGCGCATCGGCGGAGAGCTGGCCCAGCTATGTCCAGAGAACGCTCTGGGACTAACCAAACCTTATTATGGAACACGCGAACTACATCTGAGAAGGAGCGGTCCATATCTCAGAAAGAGCGGTCCATATCTGAGAAGGAGCGGTCCATATCTGAGAAGGAGCGGTCCATATCTGAGAAAGAGCGGTGCATATCTGAGAAAGAGCGGTCCATATCTGAGAAGGAGCGGTCCATATCTGAGAAAGAGCGGTACATATCAGAGAAGGAGCGATCCGGAGTGGTCCATATCATGTAAGGAGTGGTCCATATTAGAGAAGGAGCGGTCCATATCAGAGAAGGAGCGGTCCATATCAGAGAAGGAGCGGTCCATATCTGAGAAGGAGCGGTCCATATCGGACAGCGCGCGAATTAAATAACTAACCTGTGCTTCATGTTGGGATTCTTGGATATAACAGACACAGGGACAAGAGGAGCTACACTATATGGGTAGATTATAATGTATGGTAACAGATTGATTGATTGATTGATTGATTGATTGATTGATTGATTGATTGATTGATGGAGATTAAGCCACCCAAGAGGTGGCACGGGCATGAATAGCCCGTAAAGGGGAACAGGAGTTAACCAAGTCGGGGCATTGTGGGAAAAAGATGAGGGAAGATTAGGAGTAGAGGGCGGGGGTGAGGGAGGACTGAGGGAAAGGCTAGGTGAGGAAGGAGAGAGGGGAAGACTAGGTGAGAGGTAGGTAGGGTGAAGGGGTGGGGT
The DNA here is from genome assembly GCF_040958095.1 of Procambarus clarkii. Taxonomy (NCBI): domain Eukaryota; kingdom Metazoa; phylum Arthropoda; class Malacostraca; order Decapoda; family Cambaridae; genus Procambarus; species Procambarus clarkii. The sequence goes on from NC_091158.1 coordinate 7,856,205, forward strand.
CGTGACCCGGCTTATAACACATTGCATGATCTGTAGACATCCTGTTAAAACTTCTTTGAGGGATAAAGGCTCCTTTTTTGGCGTGCGATTTTGTGGGGGGTGTTGTCAGCCGCTTCACCCGCCCTCTGGTCCTCTCGTGGTGTGCGGCCCGGTGTGGCCCTCCTATGATAGGGTGGCCCAGTGTGGCTCCCCCCATGATGGGGTGGCCCGGTGTGGCTCCCCTATGATGGGGTGGCCCGGTGTGGCTCCCCCCATGATGGGGTGGCCCGGTGTGGCTCCCCTATGATGGGGTGGCCCAGTGTGGCTCCCCCCATGATGGGGTGGCCCGGTGTGGCTCCCCTATGATGGGGTGGCCCGGTGTGGCTCCCCTATGATAGGGTGGCCCAGTGTGGCTCCCCCCATGATGGGGTGGCCCGGTGTGGCTCCCCTATGATGGGGTGGCCCGGTGTGGCTCCCCTATGATAGGGTGGCCCAGTGTGGCTCCCCCCATGATGGGGTGGCCCGGTGTGGCTCCCCTATGATGGGGTGGCCCGGTGTGGCTTTGTCGTGATGGCCGGCCCGTTGTGGCCTTCCCAGTGGGAGATTTGTGGCCAGTATTGCGATAGCTTGTGGGGCAATAGAACACCAGCAATGCACATATCCGAATTCTCGTTCTAATGTACAGTGCACATCTGCTAAATCTCAGGTCATCTGTGGCTACATCTGTGACTCCTGCAGGGATATCACTCACTATGTCCCGTGAACCTCAGCGTGGTGAGGATGATAGCGTTGTCAGTGGTGGGTGTGGTAGTTTAGGTGTAATAGTTGACGAGACGATGGTGGTGATTGGCTTGCCTATCGAAAGCATTTTGATGGTGTAAATGTTGAAGAGAAGCGGGCGGCGTGTTATGAATGTGGTGGTGGGGAGGGGTGGTAGTTGTGGTGACAGTGGTGGTAATGGTGGTAGCGGTGGTGGTGGTGTTGTGGTAGAGAGGAGGGGGAAGAGGGACGCTCCGCGGCATTCACTTCCCTGATTACATATGAAGGCTTGGGGGGGGGGGGGGTGGAGGAGGAGGGAGGATTAAGGGCGTGTAGAGAGATGAGGTGAGGGAGAAAGACTAAGGAGAAGGGAGGGAGGATTTATTATATTTTTTTTAAGGAAATAACACTCACAAGAAAGGAGACCGAGAAGAAAAACAGGAGAGAAAAAGGGTGATGGAGAAGAGGAAAGAAAGGGCGAAAGAGGAGGAGGATTCGCAGAGAAGGGTCAGTGGAAGAGGGGGGAGAAGTGGGTAAAGTAGTGGAAGGAGGAGTCAGGCCGAAGTGGAAACCAGAGGAGAGGAAATGATTCCTCGGGAGATTTATAACGTGGATTGATGAAGATGGAACTTGTATTTGCATCTTGTGTATTTCTTAGAAATACATTCAGTAAAGGACAGATATATTCAATAGAGGACAGAGATACGCACATATACTCATTGGCAAAGATCCACATAATGAGACGCAGAGATGTACAATCTATGAGGTAAGGTTACGTAGTCAAAGGGACACAGGTATAACTACTAAGGGAACAGGTCCACATACTAAGGGGCAGAGGTCCACATACTAAGGGGCAGAGGTCCACATACTAAGGGGCAGAGGTCCACATACTAAGGGGGGGGGCAGGGAAGCACTAAGAAGCACATCACAGAGGAAGAGCACGGCATTAATGAGGCTGAGAGTACCACATTAATGCAAGAACGCGAAGTCTGTATTTTGTGAACGAAATTTTGTGTGTGATGTTGTGGTGTTTAATGAGCTATTATGAGCCAAGAGGTGGGTTGGTGGGTGATGTGGGTGGGGGGAGGGGGGTAAGGGGTTTCCCCGGGCGTGGGAGGGGGGGGAAGGTTTCAGGAAAGGTTTTCAGATCGTCAAGGGAGTAATCACGTACAAGCGCGTAAGCACACACACACACACACACACACACACACACACACACACACACACACACACACACACACACACACACACACACACACACACACACACACACACACATTTCCTCTACCAATGGAAGTGATGTGGTGGAGGCTGACTCCATACACATTTTCAAACGTGGATACGATAAAGCCCAGTAGGCTTAGAAACCTGTACACCAGTTGATTGACACTTGAAAGGTGAGCCTAAAGAGATGAAGTTTACCGCCCCCCCCCCTCCCGCAAGCACAATTAGGTGTACACACACCGCTCGGGAGTCATAGTCCAAAGGGCCCGGGTTCGATTCTAGACAGCTGTTGCCGGCTGCGTCCTGGGAATGAATGTTAGTAGATAGAAAAAAAGGCAGGTCGGGAGTCGGTATATTAGACAACCGAGGGTTAGAAAGGCGGGATCCAACAGCTGGAGCCTAAAGACACAAATAGTAAATACATACATTGCATAAGCATGCTTCTGCAACTATGCGTATACATAAAGGTGGGGGGGGGGGGAGAGGCAGTGGTACGGACGAACAGTAACAATTACTTCGTCATTCGTCTTGAAGAGGTAGTTCTGATAGTCTTAAGAAGAGCGCGTGCTGAACATTCTTCAGAGCTTGAAGACAACAATCGAGGTGTGAAGGGGTTCCCAGACAGTGCGGGAGGGGGGGGGGTCTTACCTCTCCTCCCCTCCTTTTTTTTCTTTATCTCTACTTTCTTCCTCTTATTTGGTACGGCGTTTTTTTCTAGTCTCCTTGTTTACTTTTTTTTTGTTCTTTGGCTTTTACTTTTTTTTTGTTCTTTGGCTTTTACTTTTTTTTTGTTCTTTGGCTTTTACTTTTTTTTTGTTCTTTGGCTTTTACTTTTTTTTTGTTCTTTGGCTTTTACTTTTTTTTTTGTTCTTTGGCTTTTACTTTTTTTTGTTGTTCTTTGACTTTTTCTCTTCCTGGCTTGTAATTACTTCCTTCTCATTTGTTCAGTTTTCTCACGTAATTCTAACATGCTTCCCCTTCCCACACTCCTTCTCTGCTCCACTGCTCTCCTTCTCTTCCTCTTTTTTTTCTTTTGTAGGTCTTCTCTCTTATGTTTTTTTTGTTGCGTCTACTTCCTATCCACTTCCTCCTTGTCTTCCACTCTCTACCTCTCTGTCCGACTACTTCTTTTCCCCCGCTACTCTTCTTCCCATATTTTCCTCTCCCCCTCTCTCATGCCCACCTTCCTCCTCTCTTACCCCCCTTCCTTCTACCCTTCAGTAACACCAACATCCGCACCAGGCGTCATAAGTCACCGACGCCCCCCCCCCATCCTTTTCCCTCCCCTTCCACACGCACACACACAAGCCCCCCCCCCTCCTCCACACGCACACACACAAGCCCCCCCCTCCACACGCACACACACAAGCCCCCCCCTCCCTCCTCCACACGCACACACACAAGCCCCCCCCCTCCACACGCACACACACAAGCCCCCCCTCCCCTTCCACACGCACACGCACACATGCCCCTCCCCCTTCCCCTCCACATTCACACGCACGTACATGTATACGCCGCAAGACAACATACCTATTGCTAGGTCTTAGGATTGGCTGGTTCCAGGATGGTGAAGAGGGCAAGCAAGAAAGTGTGGCAAGAGGCCGGAGAGGCGTAGACGCCCTGGCACTGGACAGCCAAGTGTAGTCAAGGAGGACCGTCTGGACCTTGTGAGGGTGCTGAGTGAGGAGGGTGAGGGAGAAGGATGGAAGAGGAGGGGAGGGAGAGGGGGGGGGAAAGATGGAAGGGAGGGAGGGAGGGAGGGAGGTAAGGAGTACTGTGACGAAGGCACAAGGTCGCCAGCACGTTAATGGCATGCCAAGGGGTGTAATTACAAATCCACTCGTTATAATTATCATGTGTGCTCGGCTCGACCTCCTCCTTGCTGGTGCCCATAAGCCTAATACTAATACAACCCCCCCCCACCCCCTCTTCCCATTTTCTTTCCAACCTCCCTACCCATCATCTTACCTGACTCCTTACCCATTATCTTACCTAACTCCTTACCTATCATCTTACCCACCTCTTTACCTATCATCTTAGAACCCCCCCCCCCTACCCATCACCATACCCTGACCCCGCTATGTGAACTTTTAGGTAACCTTCCTGGGTAGTCAACACCTCCGCTCTCTCCCTATTTCCAAGAATATTGTCTTTGTGAGCGTTGATTCTTGGTTCTCCTGGCGGGGATATTGATGTGGCAGCGCTGCTCGGCCGCTGTGTCGTTGGCGGCCTCAAAACTGTCATTGTACCCACTACACCTTCCTCTCCACTGTTAGGGTTAGCTTATTATTACCCCCCCCCCCCCCTCCCTTGTCCTCATTGTCATAATCACCTCCATTTAAAATTGTTATCCCCCCCCCCCCCTGTGCAATTGTGTTTCACCATCATCATCATCATTACCACTTCCATCGCCAGCCTACAAGCGTCACCATCATTACTATCATCATCCTCCTCACCACGTCATCACAGCAGGGGGCACTCTAGCCTAGTCCTCACCACTAACGTCATCATTGCTACCTGTAATCGTTCCAGCAGTACAACTGTTTACACAACGCAATGTTAACCCATCTTAATTACGTGTAGTCTTAAATAGTGAAGCTTAACAACTCACGCAGGAGAAACACTACACTCCTGCCTTTTTGGGTTCAGTTTTAATATTTGACAATAGCACTTTTGCTTATTGATACAAAAATTCTCCTTTTCGTCAATTTTTATGTGAGTGATAAAGTGCAGCGTCCCTGGTACATCCAACCTTGTTTACTAAAGATTTAATTCATTTAACGCAGGTTCCTCTTGTGTCTCTTACAACAGAAGCAAGAGGAATCTGTTGTTATAACAGTTGTATCAGTATCTTTATATGATATAGGGTCTCGATAACAAAGACATGCCATATTTATAAGGTCTCGATAGCATACGTAGGAAATTTAGATAGCACAGACAGCCCTTGTGTAGCCTATCAAGTCTAAATAGACCTCAGATGAACGTGCTATGCCTGAGAGGCCCATATATATAGCACCATTATGCCATGCCTATGGCACGGGAGACATCTCCCGTCACGCAGGGTGCAGTCGCACCTCCACAGATCTCCAGTATCAGCTATTGATACTGGTAATGGCTCAAAAGGGCCACCACTTACGGGCTATTCATGCCCGTGCCACCTTTTGGGTGGTTTAATCTTAATCTTCATCATCATGCCTATGGAGGTTGGGTTTGCACTGAACAAGTCTTGCCTATGAGGCTTACACGCCATAAACTTACTCTTGTAGTTTTGGCTACCCGTCCACCTGATTTTGTTTTTTTAAGCTAACCTATTTTATTTACTATTTTATTTATTTTATTTACAACATTTAACTATCAGTTGTAACATTACATATAGATTCTCCTCTCACGAGTTGTCCCGTCTAGTAACTTAAAGAGCGACTTCCCTATTCACTACTGCAAAATTGTTAAGATTTCGTGTATTTACGCTAAGTTGATTATGAATATTGATTTCAGAATACGAAATCACGGTCTAAACATACACTTCCATTTTGACGTCATTTTTTCGATTTTTTTTTTTTTTTATGAACACATTTAGGTACAACTGCATTTGTGCAGCTGCCCTAGACTATACGAAGGGGGAGTACAGTGTGTCAAAAAACTAGCTACGTGATGCTAAAAAATCCCCATCACACAGGATGGTTAGTCATTTTTCGCAAGATGGGAAGCCCGCGATGAACTCTACGGGAGCAGCACGCCCCAGATCCCGGCCATTTTAAAGCGCGAGGGCTAATAACATTTGTGTTGGCATGACAACAGGATGGCTACCCGCAGAGGCCAGGCCGGGGTGCAGAAATACGATAATTTTCACCGTTTCCCGATGATGCTGAGAAGAAGAGGTGTGTGGGTGTTTCGGGGAGGATGATGTTTAAATGTGAAGTTATAGGTATTTAAAAGCAGTTTACCCGGGTGATAAATGATGGCTAGGAGAGAGGAATAGGTGGGGGGCTCAGGTTGGGGAGTGTCTTAGGGTGTTTTTGGGTTCAAGGGTTGGAGGAAACGCGTCCTTGCTATTATTCACCCGTCATAGGCTATCTCTTTCACGCATCAACTCTAAAGCTTATTCTGCGATTCCTCTGCTCTGTGAGGCCGACGGCACTAGAGTATAGGCCGAGACGCCTCTCTAATCGCTACCGTAAAGCGATATGAGGCACCAACTTTTGTTTAATGGATCTGTTAATTAATTAGGAAGAGATAATCGAGGGGAAAGGGAGGAAGAGGGTGAAGGAATAAGCTCGAGATGAAGTCAAGAGTAAAGGGATTCGCAGACGCGCTGGGTTGCCTACGGCTTCTCTTGGGAACTACACAACCATCGTTATCCTGACGAAAAATTACTCAAAATACACCACGCTTTGTATTTTGGTTTCTTATTATATACATGAACACACCGTTATTGCTAAGTTAGCTGTGTTCTAAGGAATTGATTGTTTTTTGAAATGGCACTCTGGTTGTGTTCGGAGTCTTGGGGAAGTGGGGGGCCAGGACTGGCGGCGAGGTGGGGGAGGACTGGCGGGGAGGTGGGGGAGGTGCTGGCGGGGAGGTAGGGGAGGACAGGCGGCGAGGTGGGGGAGGTGCTGGCGGGTGAGGGTAAGCGTGGGGTTATGGAAAATGGTTTTATCGACGATAGCGTCACTTGAGGGGAGGCACGTTGACTCCGCTCTTCCCCTCACTTCATTGTATCTAAAATCGCGTCTCTTTTTTTTCGGAAGAGGGAGAAAGGGAGCAAGAGAGAAGACGCCCCTTCCGGTGTTTTCTTTTCTGATGATGATAAATATATATATATTTTTTCTTCCTTTTTTATGCTTTGCGTCATTGGGAGTGTGGCGTGGAGGGAGATTTGGATGGGGAGTCAGGGGATTCTGTAACCTGCATAAGGATTGCCAAGATAGTGTAGAGGGAGGCTTGGTGTAGCTGTAGAGATAAATATTATATATATATATATATATATATATATATATATATATATATATATATATATATATATATATATATATATATATATATATATATATATATTATTAAATATGACCGAAAATATATTGCGATTTTCGGTCATATTTAATAATATATGTCTACAGGAAAGACTGCTACCAAAATATACTAATATATATATATATATATATATATATATATATATATATATATATATATATATATATATATATATATATATGCGAACAAGCCTGAATGGTCCCCAGGACTATATGCGAATGAAAACTCACACCCCAGAAGTGACTCGAACCCATACTCCCAGAAGCAACGCAACTGGTAACTACAGGGCGCCTTAATCCGCTTGACCATCACGGCCGTCAAAAGGAAGTGATAGCCGAGGCTATTTGAGCCACTTCCCCGACGGCAACTCGGATGGTAATCTTGGGCATAGCATTTCACCAAATCACCTCATTCTTTGGGGCACACGTGAGGAACACAAATGCGAACAAGCCTGAATGGTCCCCAGGACTATATGCGAATGAAAACTCACACCCCAGAAGTGACTCGAACCCATACTCCCAGAAGCAACGCAACTGGTAACTACAGGGCGCCTTAATCCGCTTGACCATCACGGCCGTCAAAAGGAAGTGATAGCCGAGGCTATTTGAGCCACTTCCCCGACTTTCCGTCGGGGAAGTGGCTCAAATAGCCTCGGCTATCACTTCCTTTTGACGGCCGTGATGGTCAAGCGGATTAAGGCGCCCTGTAGTTACCAGTTGCGTTGCTTCTGGGAGTATGGGTTCGAGTCACTTCTGGGGTGTGAGTTTTCATTCATATATATATATATATATATATATATATATATATATATATATATATATATATATATATATATATATATATATATATATATATATATATATATATATATATATATATATATATATATATATATATATATATATATATATATATATATATATATATATATATTGCGATTTGAGTTGTGTTGTATTGCATTATACAGCGACCGGAATGATCTCTCGTGTTGTAGCTCAAGGAATCGTATTTGCGCTCTAAGAGTTTCAGACTAAAGGTAATTTATGTCTTGTGTAAATTAGACAATTAATTTGTGTCTAATTACCGGGTCACGGCGTGGGATCACGTGATTGTTTCAAGGGAAGGTTAGACGTATGACGCAGTAGTGATTGGTTTGGTCGTTGAGAGATGCGTCGGCAGCATCGTCGTTAATATGCGTCGTCAGCAGCGAAATTTTTACCGACTTGTATGGTTGTATCGCGACGACGCTCTCTTGTTTTTGTATATATATTGGCGGTTCTTTGAATTTAAATGTGCAGGCGGTCGGCGTCCAGCCGAGTTCGGCGGTCGGAGTCCAGCCAACTTCGACGGTCGGCGTCTAGCCGACATCGGCGGTCGGGGTCCAGCCGACTTCGGCGGTCGGGGTCCAGCCGAGTTCAGCGGTCGGAGTCCAGCCAACTTCGACGATCGGCGTCTAGCCGACTTCGGCGGTCGGGGTCCAGCCGACTTCGGCGGTCGGGGTCCAGCCGAGTTCGGCGGTCGGCGTCCAGGAGAGAGAGCTTGGCTAGGCCTGTGGCTTAGTGTGCTTGGGGCAAGGTGCTAGCTGCCGGGTGCCGCGGCTGTGACCTGCATAATAATATCAAGTTTCACCCTTGACTGTGTAAAATAAGTTTTACATGATCATCATCCACATTCACTCGATTTAAACGATATAAGCATCTACCTGGATTATACCTGGATGGGATTCTGGGGCCTGGCTTGATTTGTGAGAACTTGGTCCAACAGGCTGTTGCTTGGAGCGGCCCACAGGCCAACATATCCACTACAGCCCCTTTGGTCCGGCACTTCTTGCAGAAAACTATCTTTTTCTTGTAGACTTCCACTTTGGTTCCGGCAATATTTCTTATACTTGCTGGGAGGATTTTGAACAACCGTGGACCTCTGATGTTTCATACAGATTGTGTATGTGCCTATAGATATATGATTGTGTCTATAATTGAGTGTGACAATCAAACACTAATTGTGCCTATGGGACCTCGACTTTCCACTAGCTATATTCTGCATTTCATTGCATATTGCTAACTCTATTTACTCTTTACTGTGTAAATTTGGGACCTGGCCCAACGGTATTTCCATGTAAAAGTAATTTGATATCATTCTCGTCTCCTTTTTAGGAGTACATTTTGAGAGCTTTGAGACGATTGCAATAATTTAGTCGCATATCGTGTTTATGCGTATCGTATGTTTTCTGGATTCCCTTTATTTCAGCAATCTCTCCTGCTCTGAAGGGGAAAGTGAGTATATCGAGCAGTACTCAAGACGGGGCAGCACAAGTGATTTGAATAGTATGAGCACTGTAATGGGATCCCTTGATTTGAAGGTTCTCGTAATCCATCCTCTCATTTTTCTGGCCGACGTTATATTTGCTTGGTTGTGGCACCTGTCTTGTGCCTTGTGTATTGTTTAAGCTGTTATTTTACCATGCCTAAGTACCTGGAATGTATCACTGTTAAACGTAATGTTATTTTCTACTGCGCAATCGAAAACTTTATTAATATCAGCGTTTAGTTTTTCAATGCCTTCTACAGAGGTTATTTTCATGTTGATTTTTGTCATCTGCAAAAGATAACCTGTATTTTTTGTCTATATCTCGTACCAGAATGAGAGAAAGCAGTGGTGCAAGGACTGTGCCCTGAGGTGTAGAGATTATCATTGTTTTTACACACTTTTATTTGAGTGACTGTTATTCTTATTGACCTTATTGTATGGGCTATCACTCCCTGGTCACATTTTATCATATGCCTTTGTAAAGTCCGTGTATAACACATCTGCATTCTGTTTTTCTTCCAATGCATCAGTGATTTTGTCATAGTTGTCGAGTAACTGCGAAAAGACGATCTTCCAGCTCAGTGTTGATAGGTCGATTTTTTTCTCATCTATATCCAACATTCAAATAGTTTAGTCCGAATATAATTCCTACGAAGAACGTATAATTTTCCCATATAATTTAGCAGTGTGACATAGAAATGGTCGTTAGTGTCGTTTGTGTCACGTGGAAATTTTGTGTGTCTTAATTCTCTGTAGAGAACATAGCATATTTTGTTTTATCTTTAAGAAATATGTATGACGTTTTCTGTTCTATCAGAGACTAGGACTTTTTTGTGTTTCTTAATGCTGGACAGTGGAGACTAAACCACCTGTCAGTGGTGGGAAAATTGCCTTCTCCGAAGACCAAGAGAACGGTTATATGTGACATGTTAATCCCCTCTTCTGGCCAAAGGACAGTGCCGATTTACCTATAGATAAGCACAGTGGCCCGATTGGATCACAGAGCCCTATCCTCTCCGGTTTTATGGTTGGAATGTCGAATTTACTGAAACATTTGACAATTATTTGTCCGGAATGCGTCAATCACATTTGTTTCGGTGTATGATAAATGATTAATCAGTAGATTAAATGAACAAATCCACAAGGGCCGTGACGAGGATTCGAACCTGCGTCCGAGTTAAGTATTTAATCAGTAGATTAATTAGTGAATCATAGTTACCCAGCGACCACGATATTGGATATTTGCTACTTTGATGTAAAGTAACCAGGGCTTAGTGGAGCCGGAGGGAGCCGACCGGAGGGAGCCGACCGGAGGGAGCCGGTCGGCCGAGCGGACAGCACACTGGACTTGTGATCCTGTGGTCCTGGGTTCGATCCCAGGCGCCGGCGAGAAACAATGGGCAGAGATTCTTTCACCCTATGCCCCTGTTACCTAGCAGTAAAATAGGTACCTGGGTGTTAGTCAGCTGTCACGGGCTGCTTCCTGGGGGTGGAGGCCTGGTCGAGGACCGGGCCGCGGGGACACTAAAAAAAAAAAAAAGCCCCGAAATCATCTCAAGATAACCTCAAGATAACCTATAGTGTTCCCTGTCTAGCTCAGCGCTAGTGTTGCCTCGTGTAGCACACTCACTCGCCAGTGTCGGGCTGTGCTTACCTGTCCTCCCGTCCTGGTGGGCTGTTATCAGTCCTTAACACACTCGCTATTGTCACTACCTATGTTATCAACACTTAATACACTTGCTGCTAGCCCCACCTAAGTTATCAACACTTAATACACTTGCTGCTAGTCCCACCTAAGTTATCAACACTTAATACACTTGCTGCTAGTCCCACCTAAGATATTAACACTTAATACACTTGCTGCTAGTCCCACCTAAGTTATCAACACTTAATACACTTGCTGCTAGTCCCACCTATGTTATCAACACTTAATACACTTGCTGCTAGTCCCACCTAAGTTATCAACACTTAATACACTTGCTGCTAGCCCCACCTAAGTTATCAACACACAACACAACTAACTAGCGGCCAGCCCCACCTAAGTTATCAACACGACACACTCGGTGCTCGGCCCACCTAAGTAAGAACAACTTTAGCGTCTGAATTATCTTGTAACTTGACTCATCAACTTCCCTGATGACAACGCTTGCGTACCACCTCATCAACATTTTACTCTTCAAATAGTACTCATCGTTCGTTCTTAATTACCCGCTTATTTAGATTTATCTAAATGTGTTTTATTTTGTGGCTTTACGAAATTTTAGCGTAAATGAATTTAACAACGCGACGGATTTATTGATAAGACTTCTTTGCGATTTACCGAAACGGGAACGGAGACTGATGGATTACTTAGGTCGTCATTTTCGCTGTTGTATCACTACCTGTTAGTTTCATCACTGGAGAGTTTCGATTTACGTTTCTGTGATTTACGTTGTACCTTAAATTTAAAAAAAAAACGGTCATTAACTGTTTTTCTGTTATGCTGTAAAGTTTGAAAATCAACGGGTATCTCTGGTTGGTGTTTTGTGTGTACGAAGCTTTCGTAAATGGCAGCCGCCACTTGGTATATATACAACGGCTCACGCACCGGCAGCACCGCTTCGCAGCGATTCGTAGTGCCTCAAGACCGCTTCGTGCCCATTTGTGCCTCAACACCGCTTCATGCCCATTTGTGCATCAACACCGCTTCATGCCCATTTGTGCCTTAAAGCCGCTTCATGTCCATTTGTGCCTCAACACCGCTTCATGCCCATTTGTGCCTCAACACCGCTTCATGCTCATTTGTGCCTTAATGCTGCTTCATGCCCATTTGTGCCTCAACACCGCTTCATGCCCATTTGTGCCTCAACACCGCTTCACGCCCATTTGTGCCTCAACACCGCTTCATGCTCATTTGTGCCTTAATGCCGCTTCATGCCCAGTTGTGCCTCAACACCGCTTCATGCCCATTTGTGCCTTAATGCCGCTTCATGCCCATTTGTGCATCAACACCGCTTCATGCCCATTTGTGCCTTAATGCCGCTTCGTGCCCATTTGTGCCTCAACACCGCTTCATGCCCATTTGTGCCTCAACACCGCTTCATGCCCATTTGTGCCTCAACACCGCTTCATGCCCATTTGTGCCTCAACACCGCTTCATGCCCATTTGTGCCTCAACACCGCTTCATGCCCATTTGTGCCTCAACACCGCTTCATGCTCATTTGTGCCTCAACACCGCTTCATGCCCATTTGTGCCTCAACACCGCTTCATCCCCATTTGTGCATAACACTGCTTCATGCCCATTTGTGCCTTAATGCCGCTTCATGCCCATTTGTGCCTCAACACCGCTTCATGCCCATTTGTGCCTCAACACCGCTTCATGCCCATTTGTGCCTCAACACCGCTTCATGCCCATTTGTGCCTCAACACCGCTTCATGCCCATTTGTGCTTCAACACCGCTTCATGCCCATTTGTGCCCCAACTCCCCTAGAACAATAACAACAAACACATCTAGAACAATTACAGAAACAAGAAGGCCCGTCGCGCCAATCTCCCTTCCCCCCCCCCCTCCCTCCCTTCGTCCTTCCCTCCCTGATCCACCTTCAACCCATTCCATTCACCCCATCCCCGTGCACCCTTTACCCTCTCCTCTACTCCCTATCCACGAGTAACTATATATTCGGACGTGGTTATCCACCTTTCTTACGGGCTCACCATAGCCCGTGCTACATGGACACTTCGTCCTGAGTAGCGAAATCTTTAACAACAACAACATCCACCTTTCTTCTCCCCCTCTCATCCTCTCTTACACCTCCTCCTCTTCCTCCACTTCCTCCTCCTTCTCCTTATCCTCCTTCTCCTCCTTCTCCTCTTCCTGCTCATCCTTCTTTGCGTTTGCCGTTACATTGCGTTGGTTCTGAGGATCAACATCCTCGCGGCCCGGTCTCTGACCAGGTCTCCTGGTTGTGGCCTGGTTCTTTGTTATTCTCCTGTTCCTTCACCTTCCCTTCACCTACCTCCCCTTCACCTGCCCTACCTTCACCTTCCCTTCACCTACCTCCCCTTCACCTGCCCTACCCTCCCTTCACCTCCTCCTCGTGGTATTTACAGTAGTTGATTTATGACCTGATGGTAGCCTAGCCGCAAAGCTTGCCCGAGTGCGGTTTTCCGCGGATAAGCTCTGGGCGAAGCCGCAGGACGCCTCCTGTACCTGCGGCGGGACCCTCCCGCAGGCACGCTCATCATGGGGGCCATGCACAGGTACACCCACGAGGAGGGCGAGCACACCCACCAGAGGTGTACAAACACCCACCCACAAGGGAGAATCTACAGGTACACTCCCCAAGGGGGGGGGGGGGGGATGGCATGCCCCGGTAAACCCACCAGGGTTGCCAAAACCATTAATGAAGCTACCAAAACTGTTACATAAAAGTAACAAATTTGACAGAAAAGTAACAACTTTACAATTTATCGTACAAATGAAAATTATATCCATAAATATACAATACACTTGTAATATTAATAGCATGTAAACAGCAAAATATCATATATATATATATATATATATATATATATATATATATATATATATATATATATATATATATATATATATATATATATATATATATTACTTAGATGGTGGTCGCTTCCCCCATTATTCTCCTATTTTATATAACAATGCTGGCTGTTTGATCTTATGACAAAGGTGGAATGGTGGTGTGTGTTTAGTACAGTCTGTTTCTTGCAATAGGCTTTCAGCATGCAAGAGAGCTTTAATAGTTTCTGGTGCAAACCTCGATAGATTTTTCACTTTTGTGTTGTTAAACAGAGAACATGTTGTCTCAGGTGCAGGGGAGGAAGGAGGCGTTGACATTATTTATTATTAACATCTTTATTGACAAAATTATTTACAATTTTGCCTAATCTGAGGCGTTGACATGAACGCGGCAGTAAGACGCGTTCTCATCAAGCACTGGACGTGGTCAATACCGGTATACAGATTCACAGAACAACTACCGCTGGCAATGAAACAATAATGGAAAGTTCGAACCAACGCACGGAATGTTCCCAGTTGCGCCTTCGTCCGTTCAGTTGAAACAGCAATTGAAAATTAATATAATTATGATTTTTGTTATTGTATTCTAATATGTCTGCGAAGTACTTGACAGTCATCATACGGTACTGTTAAGGTGTAATTCTAAATAAAAATAAATGTAACAGTTCAGAACTAAATTTCGAAAACAAATGAGATAAGACATAATTTTTAATGTCAGGCGTCAAGAGTGATGTCAAGAGTGACATCGCTGTCATGGGTGAGGGAAGCCGAGCCCAGAGAGGGAAGGGAACTATCAGGAGAAAGCGCCGAGCTATTACGACTATATAGCACTTAGAAGGGATCAGGATAAGGATTTGGGATGGGACGGGAGGAAGGAATGGTTCCCAACCACTTGGATACTCGGGGATTGAACGCCGACCTGCATGAAGCAAGACCGTCGCTCTATCGTCCAGCCCAAGTGATTGGGAAGAGAACCGAGAGAGGTTCATGATGAACATCTTAATTTGTCAAAAGGTGCACCAGCATCCAGGTTCAAGAATTCTGAATTGAAAGAGCCAAGCTTTGAATCATATTAGTGATAATTCCTCACTTGTTGTAAATGGGAGCTGAATGACCATTCAGAGAGAGGTACTAGTTGGTAAACATGTGTATAGGAAGTGATAGTTTAACTGTAAATGGTTTCAAGAATTCTCCGACTCCCTTAGCCCGCCCTTCAATAGCACTTGTGGGATTTCGGTAGAAATCCGATTAAGCGCAGGTATTTTAAGGTTAAAAAATCATGTAGTGTTGAATGTTAGTAGCGCTGTTTCCGGTCGCTTCTCTCCCACGTCCATGTAGAGTAAGGGGTAATGTTATTGTCCCTTATACACAGGAGAGGGGTCTGTAAGCTTCCCTCAGTCCTAGTCACTTGTGTCATTACAGCCACGGTGCTGATTGATTGATTGATAAAGATTAAGCCACCCAAGACGTGCACTGGCATGAATAGCCCGTAAGTGGTGGCCCTTTGAGCCATTACCAGTATCAAGAGCTGATGCTGGATATCTGTGGAGGTGCGACTGCACCCTGAGTGACGGGAAATATCGCCCCATGTCAGCGACGGTGCTCTTCGTCCTCGTCCATATAGTCCAGGGTAAGGGTGGGAGATCACCCCTTACACCGTCCCATAAACCAAGGGTTTGTAAGGTAGGCTGTATAACTACTCTTCCGTCTTCTACAGTAATTAGGAAGGCAAGGGTATACAACCACTACTCTCGCCTACAACCAGAAGGAGGTAGATACTAGTGTTCAACTAATACATCCTCATCAAACCGGACTGGGAAGGTAGCCGGTATCATCTAACGAAATCAGTGACGTCCCAAGCCGGCAGTGGGGATAGTAGCCTACACCTGGCTCGCTGTTGGGGCTCTCCGCAATCTGATACCCCTGTTCTGCCGCCCGCTTGCCCGCACGCACGCCCGCACGCTTCCCCCCCCACCCCCCCTCTTCTTCCCTGCCCCCCCTCCCCCCTTCCTCCACATCTCATCCCTTCCCTAACCCCCATCCCTTGCTCGCTATTGTCTCTAATTCCTCACAACCTCCCACATGTTTGTATCTTCCAGTGTTGCGGGTGGGTGTTGATGTTAGCTTTTGTGTAAGGGAAATAGTTTGTGGGTGTTGATGTTAGCTTTTGTGTAAGGGAAATAGTTTGTGGGGGTTGGGGGGGGCTTTTGTGTAAGGGAAATAGTTTGTGGGGGCTGGGGGAACTTTTGTTTGGTTGGGGTTTATAAGAGGTGTGATGTCGGGGGTTGTTTGGGGGCGTGGGAGCAAAGGGTTTTTAACCCGCGGTTTGATTTGATTTTGATTGTAGTTGTTTACTTAAATGTTTCGTGGGTGCTTACTGTAGATTGTTTAGATTTTGTCTTATAAATGAGTTTCTCATACAAAATAAATTTATACTGGTATTTAGTTTCATGATTTGAACTGATAGCCTGTTAGACGAGGGAGTATATTATTAATCATGGTGGGACAAGTTGGTTGACATTCGTTTGGATAAAACCATTTTAGTCTTCCAGTGTAGATAAGAAAGTTAGTTGAGGAAAATATTAGTGACTACTGTTTGTTAATAGTTGAAGTTAGTGAAGTAACTAACAGTAGCAACAGTAGGTTGTTAGTTAATAGTGAGGTTAGTTATTAGTGTGTGATGCTGAGGTTGTAAACTAACGAGTACTTTTGTTCCTTGCAGATGGTGCGTGGAGGTTGAGGGCTGTGACTAGTGGAGGCGCCGTGCCCGTTCCGCCATGCCCGGAGAGGAGCGGGGAGAGCCGCCTCTGAAGGGATGCCCCCCGGCCCCCCCACACCCCCCTGCTGACCCTCTCGACACCCCCAACCACCCCCAGGAACAGCAACACGTCCCCCCGGAAATGAGTCCCGAGGACGCTCCCTCTACCTCCCCCTTGGCGGGCGAGGAGGGCCCAGGGCCCCTCCCCCAGCAAGGACCCAATGCCACCTCGTCGTCGTCGTCGGCGGCACCATCAGCGTCGCCGCCCGCGACGTTCAACCTGACGTGCATGACGTGCCACACCCACTTCACGTCGGCGGAGCAGTACACGCGCCACCACTGCGTGGCCTCCTCCGCCGCCCAGGACGCCATTAACGAGTCGTCCAGCGACGTGGAGAAGTTCGACGGCAAGATCGTGTACAACCCCGACGGGTCGGCCTACATCATCGACTCAGAGATGAGCGACGACGAGGGCGTGGCGGGTCTGGAGTTGCCGCGGCACGAGGGGTCCATTGTGGACTCCCCGCGCCACCCGCTCTCCTCCACCGCCGCCCCCACCATCCCCACCATCGCTAACGCCATATACGTCACTAAGAACCCCGCCTTCTATACCGCTCTTTACGGTCAAACCTTCAGCCTCGCTAATCCAGGAAAACAAAGTTCCTGAAGTCCCCATTGTTCACAACTACAGGGTCTTTACCGTTGGTGATAAGGACAGTGAAACTGAGTGTAAAGACAGTGATAGCAAAAATAGTTCCAGTGAGAAAACAAAACTTCCATTATTAGACTACTCGCAAGTTCCAATTAAACCTATATTGATGTGTTTTGTATGTAAGTTGTCTTTTGGATATGTTAGATCTTTTATTGCCCATGCGATGGGCGACCATAGTGTAGTCTTACTGGATGAGGAGAGAGACCTCCTGGCGGCCAAGAACGCCTCGGCCATCATCCAGTGCGCGGGTCGGGAGAAGGAGCCGCGAGTGTCGTTCCTAGAGCCAGTGACGCCCCCAGGTGCCGGCAGCAGCAGCAGCAGCAGTAGCAGCAACAACTGCAGCAGCAGCACCCAGCACGGGGGCGCGCTGGCCACCCTGCTGCCCTCCGGGGCCCCCAGCGGCACCTCCCCCAGCCCGCAACCCTCACCCGCAAGGGCCACGCATAACAACGACGCCCACCACGACTTTATAGATGATGAACGTACCAATGCAGTCAAACGTGAAATGCCTGACTTTTACGAACTTGTCCGTCAGCAGCACCAGCAACAACAGCAGCAGCAGCAACAGCAGCAGCAGCATCTTCATCACCACCACCAGCAGCAGCTCCAGCAGCAGCAAGCAACAGCGGTCTGACCCCTTCGCTACCCCTCAGCACCCAGCTGCTGCTCGGACGCCGGACCTGAGCCGCAAGTCGCCCATCTCTGCGCTCGGAGCCAACGGTCGGGCTTCTGTTTCCCCGGTGACTTCGATGTCACCGACGAGCTTCTCGCCGTTGCAGTCCCCCGTTGCGCAGCTGACGGGTACCATAATCGGCGCATGTCCCGAGCACATGAACGGTCGGCCTCAGGGAGTTAATTGCGAGAAGTGTGACCTCATTCTGCAACAATCACGCCAGCTGGGCGGGCAGATGGCTTTCATGCATTCTCGCAATTCCTGCAAGACGCTCAAGTGTCCCAAGTGCAACTGGCACTACAAATACCAGGAGACGCTCGAGATCCACATGAAGGAGAAGCATCCGGAGAACGAGTCTACTTGTATCTACTGCCTCACTAATCAGGCGCACCCGCGTCTCGCTCGAGGAGAGACCTACACCTGCGGCTACAAACCCTACCGCTGTGAGGTGTGCAACTACTCCACTACCACCAAAGGCAACCTCTCAATTCACATGCAGAGCGACAAGCATCTAAACAACATGCAGGAGCTGCAGAATGGAGGCATGCCTACCATGGACGGCTCGATGGGCTCGCAGTCGTTAACATCTCAACAACAGAGCCCATCCGGCAGTATTTACTCCGCGCCCAAAACCCCCACGCCGTCCACCACGCCGGCACCCACGCAGCAGCAGCAGAAGCCCAAACCTGTGTGGCGCTGCGATGTCTGCAACTATGAGACCAATGTTGCACGCAACCTTCGCATCCACATGACTAGCGAGAAGCACACCCACAACATGATGGTGTTGCAGCAGAATGTAAAGCACATGCAACAGCTGAGTGCTTTGCAAGGAGGCGGAGGGGGCGGGGGCCAGTTGGACCCCATGGCTCTGTTGCAGTATGCCGGTAACCCTGCCGCCGCCGCCATGATGGCAAGCTTAGGCGTGGGAGAGAAACCTCACCTGCCAGAGGCAGCTTTAGCAGATCTCGCCTACAACCAAGCGCTGCTTATCCAGATGATGTCCGGTGGCCAGTTACCTGGCGGCCATATGGGTCCTGGGGGCCCTCCGGGACACGGCGGGCACTTGGGTCCTGGGGGCCCTCCAGGACATAGTGATCACCCGGGCCCACACTTCGACTTGGGTCTTAATCCTGAGTCACTGGAGCCGCCGCCAGAGCCTGTGCCGCCCAACCCGCGTCACGCCTTCACCTGCTGCGTCTGCTCTGTCTTCTCCACCGACTCCCTGGAGCAGCTCACTCTCCACTTGCAGCTGGACCGCTCCAAGATCAACGAAAACGAGGTCTTGCTGGTAGTAGCGGGTAATTACATCTGCAAGCTGTGTTCGTACAAGACCAACCTCAAAGCTAACTTCCAGCTGCACTGTAAGACGGACAAACATCTCCAGAAGCTGCAGCACGTCAACCACATCCTGGAAGGCGGGCCCCGCAACGAATGGAAGCTCAAGTACCTGTCCAATACCAACCCGATGCACGTGCGGTGTAACCTGTGCGAGTACTACACCAATAGCGTCCACAAGCTACAGTTGCACGCCGCCCACCAGAGGCACGAGGTCCTCAACGTTCTCTTCCGCCACCTGTGTGTGGCGGAGCACACTATTATGGACGACCGGCGCCTCTACACCTGCACCCTCTGTAACTTTACCACCCGCGCCAAGCTACAGATGCTGCACCACATCCGTTCCATGCGTCACCTGCAGATGGAGCAGCTTCACCAAATCCAGCGGCACGCCGAGGGCAAGGGCGGCACCCAGCAGGACATCGGCGACATCTTCAGAGTTGAAGAAGCTGAAGAAGAAGGAGGACGTCACTCTCCGCCCGGTAAGTCATGATCATTCGTGGATGGTGTTGCGGGCTCCGCCACCTGTGTCATTAATGCCTCGGTCTGTTGTCCCCTTCACTTCCCCCTCATCTGTAATACACTTATTTTAATTTAACCATTCGTTATATTCAGAGTTTGGCAATAATATAAATAGCTAGACTGATTTGCTAATACTATTTTTTTTACAGGAATTTGAAAGCAGTATAGTGTTATGCGTTCACTTTCTTATCCGAAGTTCGGATTACTTTTAAACGGTAAAATAGCATTGGCTAAGTATAGATTAACTCCTTTATAAAATCACATTAGATCATTGGATTTAGTCAATTTAGGATTTGCATAATTTATCTTTAATTCCTTATAAAAGGATTGGTGACCCTTCTAGTTCTGAGGCATACAGTGTAGGACGCATCGAAAGTGTTACAGTAGTATGTTGCCTAATCATCTTGCATAGGCGCATGGCCGCGCACCTCCACCCAGGTAGAGTCACCTCACGCACAAGTACACACACACACACACACACACACACATGCACACACACACACACATAAACGAACCCCAAGGCCGATGTTACTTGAGTGAATCGTTTATTTCAAGAGAGTGTGTGTGCCGCAGGATCTCATCGTGTGTATGTGTGAAGGAGCTGAGACTGTGAGAATCCTGCCGGAGGAGTTGGTGTACTTACCTATCTGATGTTATCCTGTTTTGTGAGCCTCTGGTGTGAGTGTCGGAATTATATCCACTCCCAGATCCTTCTCTCTTTCTCATTCCTGTAGCTGCCTTCTCCGTATGGTGTGTGTGTGTGTGTGTGTGTGTGTGTGTGTGTGTGTGTGTGTGTGTGTGTGTGTGTGTGTGTGTGTGTGTGTGAGTGAGTGAGAGAGAGATGTAACTGTGGCATGTCTGACATCTTGTACATAAGTGTGCGAGGATACAACTAGCTTTGCTCCTCATGTAACAAGTGTGCCAGTCACGGCACTTTTTATTATTTGTGAAGTGCCAGGCAATGAACGAAGCAGTGCCTGGCGATATTTACGGCATCTTGAGAATGCCACCCCAACACCTGGCTTGATGAAGTACCGCCCCTCCTCCCAACTTTTCTTATTTGGAAGTGTGTGTGTATTTACTATTTGTGTCTGCAGAATCGAGATATTAGCTCTTGGACCCCGCTTTTCTAACCCCATCTATTATTCCTCTATTATATCTACTATACATATCTTATATCTACTCTCTAACACACATGCGCGCGCGCGCACACACACACAAACACACACACACACACACACACACACACACACACACACACACACACACACACACACACACACACACACACACACACACACAGGAAGCAGCCAGTAGCATCTAACTCCCAGGTACCTATTTACTGTTAGGTGAACAGAGGCATCAGGGGTGAAAGAAACTTTGCCCACTTGTTTCCGCCTCGGCCGGAATCGAACCCGGGTCCCTTTTAGGACTACGACTCCCGAGCACCCCAATGTGTGTGTGTGTGTGTGTGTGTGTGTGTGTGTGTGTGTGTGTGTGTGTGTGCACGCGCGCACGCGTGTGGTATAATGAATGTTCCGTCACTGTCAAACACAGCTGGTTACTCTAATACTTCACCTAATATAAGGCACTACGGGCTCACCATAGCCCGTGCTACTTGGAACTCTGTTCCAGGTAGCGAATCTTTAACAACAACTTCACCTCTTCCTTTTATATTTATTGTGTTGAATTCTGCGGTCTCAATTCTTCTCCCTTGTTCCTCTTCTTCTGAGCTATCTTCTTGCCTGCTCTTCTTCAGCGGCCTTGTATTAGTTTATTCCTTGTCTCCTCATTCTCCTCGCATTCGGCTTTTCTCTTTTTTTGTATGCTTCGTTGTGTTGTTTGTTTTTGTCTGATTTCTTGTGGTTAGAATGACCTGGCACTAGTAACTTTTTTAATCATATCTCTCTCTCTCTCTCTCTCTCTCTCTCTCTCTCTCTCTCTCTCTCTCTCTCTCTCTCTCTCTCTCTCTCTCTCTCTCTCTCTCTCTCTCTCTCTCTCTCTCTCTCTCTCTCTCTCTCTCTCTCTCTCTCTCTCTCTCTCTCTCTCTCTCTCTCTCTCTCTCTCTCTCTCTCTCTCTCTCTCTCTCTCTCTCTCTCTCTCTCTCTCTCTCTCTCTCTCTCCTCTCTCTCTCTCTCTC
>NC_091158.1:7878684-7936184 GCF_040958095.1 Procambarus clarkii
AGAGAGAGGAGGGTATGTGGGCATGACCTGGATAACAGGTATACTCGGGCATCGCCTGATATGCTATTAATAAATCTATATCTATAAACTAAAATGTCTGTTTGCCCGAGATTGAATGCCAGACGCTCGGGGCTAGTCTCACCTAACTTTCCAAGATGAATCATGTGGGGTATGGGAATGTCATGACCAGTCGGTGTCGGCCCAAGTGAAATACTTTAAGAAATAGCGTCATTTAAAGACCCGCGTGCGAGTTTCATGAAGTCTGAAATATTGCTTTTGTTTACCAGTTTCGGTGCTTTCGTAATAATACATTTCCTGAGAGAGTTAAGACGGAGGAAGAGGAGAGGACGAGAGAGTAAAGAGACCCGGGCGCCCCCGGGTACCCATTCTGGTATTAATAGAAAACAAAAGCAGGAATCCTGGTTGTATGCAAATCAACCCTTAGCGCCTCATATATCAAGAAAAATACTCCATGAAAGTGGAGGAGGCATCATTCCTTACTGTGATGGGACTCTCAGAGCTCTGATAAAATGCCACAAGATAATTGCTCCAGCCTTTTATTTTCGTCTACTGTAAAGGTCGACATAATTAACTTGACCCGGAGTTTAGACCGGGTGGCACCGAAGCCGTTGGAAATTACGATTATTCCAACTGTCCACGTGGCTTAGCTGAAGCCAGAGTCAAGAGATACGGACGCGGGAAGAACCCGGATGACGGGAGGGGGGGAGGGGGGCAGGTGATGGGTGATCAGGTGTAATTGCCGAGATTTCGTTATCTTTTCGCTGTTAATTGTGAAATAATACTTTTATTTACATACATATTATATATATATATATATATATATATATATATATATATATATATATATATATATATATATATATATATATATATATATATATATATATATATAAACAAAAGGAAGTAAAGATAATTAAGTGAATATAATATGCAACTAGACAAATAAGTAAACAATATTTTCAAATCAATGTGTATACACAGCTGGCGGTCTGGTGTATGACCCTTCTGTCTTGTGTATTTCTTAGTTCACTAAAGTTCTCTCAAATTCCTCTGTATTTTAAGTGCGTATTATATTCACCGTGTTCTTCCGTCAGTATAGTGCGAGTCAGCGTTTGATTGTTTCGTTAAGTAGGTTCGCGTTGTGGTTAGAGCGAGGAATTAGGGGGCATGAGAAAGGTGTCTGATTCTATGTGCTTCCCGCCCATTGATCGTCAATTGTTCGCAACGGTGTGTTTTGCCACAGGAGTTTCTCGCCCTTATACCCCCTCGGCGGAAGGCCCCGCCGTCTGGCGAATAAAAACTAGCGCGCCCCGAACCAATTTGAGCGTCGGCAAGCAATAATGGTGGCAAAAGATAATTAGCCAGAGGCATTGATCAAGAGGAAATAGAATGGGTTGCAGATCCACGACCCTTTAGCTCTTCTCGCTGGGCCAGGACAGACGGGCAGAATAGTATCAGCAGATGTTTTGAAAGTGGAATGTTGGTAAGAAGAGGTATCTTCAATGTATCGTCACATTGTCTATAACCTCCCGCCCTATGACCCTCAGGGTTTGTCTTGACGGCCCTGATGCACGCACAGGCGCGCACGCACACACACGCACAATCACTCCCAACAAGTGTAAAGTAATGACATTTGTGATGGGAGTCGGAGTGACGATACATGACAAGTAAGAAGGTTAACACAAGACACAGATACAAGTACGAGGACCAGGAAGTGCCAATACCAGCACTAACCCCAAAAGTCTACGTGAATCACGAACCTAAGCCACTGAGGTTAAGCGCTTAGAAAGCGCTAAGCCAGTATGACTAAGGAGCACATGGGAGGGGATGTGGGAACGAAGGAACGGTGCCCCGGAGCTGAAGCTTATTCCTGCGAATTGTTAGGTAGTTACACTGCATTGTAATGTATGTACGTACTTATACTCACACTACACAATGTACACATATTCACACCCTACACCAGGTACACAAATACACACCCCGAATTAACCCCAACACCTGTTATCCCCGACATTTGGTATCAGGTAACGCCAGACCCTTATCGGCCTAATATTGACTGCGTCGGACGTTCCTTCGTTCGACAGGCTATTGATAGTTATTTTAGTGCAGTACTGGGTTGAAGTTCTCTCTTGTTTTTCCCGCTATGCGGTGAAACTGGTTCAACTCTGACTGTGTCCGAGTTTAGTTAATAGCTAGTGTTGAGGATTGAATAGTTGCTCGTGTGTGTGTACTCACCTAGTTGAGCACACACACACACACACACACACGCGCACACAAATGAGTGTGTGCGCGTGCGTGGTTGCATGTATTTAGGTACAACTGGGTCCTAGCTAGTATGTCGAAATCAAATATCTGGTTGGTTAGGTAATCCGAAAATTAGATTTTAAAAATCTGTATTGCATAACAATGCAGGCGGGTGGGGGGGGGGGCCATAAGCAAGAGAAGGAGAAAAGGGAAGGGAGAGGACATGGAGGACAAGGAACAGGAGGAAAGAGGGAAGAGGTGACAAGGGGGAAAGAGTGCGTGTGCACAAAGAAGCTGTTAACTCGCCTTCTTAAGTAAAACCAAAACCACAATAGTTCAACCAATAAAAAGTTAAGACACACTTTGACATCTAAACTTCCTTCCAGATTTATAAATGGAGTTCCGAACTCATTTCGTGGGGGAATGTTGGAGTTAATACCTCATTTTAGCTTAATATTCACCTTGGCTTCTCGTGAAGGTTAAGCTTGTCTATCAAGCAAGCTTAATTGTCAAAGTTGCTTTTACAAGTTCACGTTTGTCCTCATTTAGATATGCTGATGCCTAGTATTTAGTAATTGGTGTGTTAATGTTTAATAGTGCTGCCCTCAGCTGCTACCGGACCCCATGTTTATTTGCTTAGCTTTACTGATGGACTTACTCAATTGTGCTTGCGAGGGTTGAGCTCTGGCTCTTTGGTCCCGCCTCTCAACTGTCATGTGGGAGCGTGGTTGGGCCTCTGTTGCCTGCGTTGTCTCCACCTTGTCCCACTAAAAGGTGTGAATTACGAGGAAAGGCTAAATGAAGTGAGCCACACACCGACAAAAGAATTGGGGAAGACATGATTACCACATACAAAATTCTCTGGGTAATTGGTGGGGCAGACGAAGACAGATTGGTATTGAACACGGTAGGTACTCGAACAAGAGGACACAAGTGCAAACTGGGTACCCAAATTAAACACAAAGACACATTATTTTTTTTCAGTATCAGAGTAGTCAGTATACTGATGAGTGAGCCGTGTTGGGTCAGGAATCTGTACGTCTGATCATTAAAAGTTGAAAGGCGGGCCTTAGAGCCAAAGCTCAACCCCTGCAAGCACAACTAGGCGAGTTCACACACACACACACACACACACACACACACACACACACACACACACACACACACACACACACACACACACACACACACACACACACACACACACACACACACACGCGCGCGCGCGCACGCACGCAAATGAGCCATAGAGACGTTAGAAAGAATTTTTTCAGTGTCAGGAGTAGTAGACAAATGGAATGTATTAGGAAGTGATGTGGTGGAGACTGACTCCATACACAGCTTCTAGTGTAGATATGATATTACAGGCTTAGGAACCTGTAATTGAGCTGATTGACAGTTGAGAAGCGGGGCCAAAGAGCCAAAGCTCAACCCCCCCGCAAGCATAACTAGGTAAGTACACACACTCTCATCCCACCAGCTTGAACCTATCAAACCACCATCCTACTAGTGTTGACTATATTACCATCCTGGTTCCTACCTTCTGTGGTATGACTCCGCCATTGTACCATCATACCACCATGGTGCGAGTGGGCAAATCATCCCCCACTCATCATACGACGGTCAGAGTGGGTAGATCATATACCAGCAGGAGGCAGCAAGCGCCCTCACGCCCTCATTTCTCATAGTTGTGTTGAGGTGGCTGTGGGTCGAGCCAGTCTGATCTCATTACCACTCATTACGTGAGATTACTGGCTGCCCGTCTCGCTCCTGCTGCTACTGCTGCTGCTGCTGTTGCGTTTCATATCGTTGCTCTGCTGCTGTTCCTTAGCCCCCCCCTCTCATAATTGCTGCTGAGGTGGTTGCTACTTCAGTTGCTGCTGCTCAGGTTGTGTTTCAGCTGTTAATGCTTTTGCTGTTGCTAGTGTTGCTGTGTTTTTTTCTATTTCCGATTGTTCACTCCTCGGAGTCGTTCCTTGTTGGATTTAAAAGTTAGCACTTCAGTATAATGTATATTGTTTCGCTATCTGTTGTTCCGTATTTCTGTTGTTTCGTTATCTGTTGTTCCTTATGTGTTACTGTGGGTAATTTGGTGTTACTGTAGATGCTTCAATGCTTGCTGTGGTAGAGACTTGGTAGACTCGGGGAGTAGATGAATTCCGGAAACCATCTCTAGGTATGTTCTAGGTACCCTGTGGTAGAGGGGTGCTGTGGTAGAGGATATGTACGGATGTCCTGTCATTGTAGGGCGAGCGTGGTGGCCGTTGCAGCTCCTGTTTGTTGTGATCCCCTGTTGTAGCTTCTGTTGTTACCTTTCTCTTACAGCTTCGGTTTGTTGTGACTTCCTGTTGTAGCATTTTTTGGGTGTGACTCACCTTGGTTTAGCTTCTGTTTATTGTAGCTCCTCCTGTTGCAGCTACTGTTTGTTTTAACTCTCCCTGTTGCAGCTCCTGTTTGTTTTAACTCTCCCTGTTGCAGCTCCTGTTTGTTTTAGTTCTCTCCCTGTTTCAGCTCCTGTTTGTTTTTACTCTCCCTGTTGCAGCTCCTGTTTGTTTTAGTACTCTGTTGCAGCTCCTGTTTGTTTTAGTACTCCCTGTTGCAGCTCCTGTTTGTTTTAGTTCACTCCCTGTTGCAGCCCCTGTTTGTTTTAGTTCTCTCTGTTGCAGCCCCTGTGTGTTTTAGTTCTCTCTGTTGCAGCTCCTGTTTGTTTTAGTACTCCCTGTTGCAGCTCCTGTTTGTTTTAGTACTCCCTGTTGCAGCTCCTGTTTGTTTTAGTACTCTCCGTGTTACAGAACCTATTTATTTAAGTTCTCCCTATATTCGCTTCCTAGCCATGACTCCTGGAGATGCTATATATATGTACAAGAAACCACTCAAAAGTCGCTCTGCAGATATGTTTTATTTATATATACCTGCAAGAAACCACTCAAGGTCTCTCTCTGAAGCTAATTTTAGTTTTAAATGGAGGTTCAAGAAACCCTTGCAAAACAAGGACTCTGCGTCGCTATGTATCGCTTCCTTTAAGTGAAGGGAGGTCGAGGTGGTGTGTGTGTGTAGTCCTTAACACTCTGAGCGCTTCCGCCTCTGTTTATGTATATATAGCTTGGGTGTCTTGTAAGGCTGCCTCTTGGTCGACGTCTTGTTTGTTCACATCTGACGCTTCTCGCTGCGTGTGGCTCTGACGGCTGTGTAGGTGCGTCTGGTTCTTGATAGATCTGAAGCTGCGTCTGGTTCTTGATAGATCTGAAGCTGCGTCTGGTTCTTGATAGATCTGAAGCTGCGTCTGGTTCTTGATAGATCTGAAGCTGCGTCTGGTTCTTGATAGATCTGAAGCTGCGTCTGGTTCTTGATAGATCTGAAGCTGCGTCTGGTTCTTGATAGATCTGAAGCTGCGTCAGGTTCTTGATAGATCTGAAGCTGCGTCTGGTTCTTGATAGATCTGAAGCTGCGTCTGGTTCTTGATAGATCTGAAGCTGCTTCTGGTTCTTGATAGATCTGAAGCTGCGTCTGGTTCTTGATAGATCTGCAGCTGCGTCTGGTTCTTGATAGATCTGAAGCTGCGTCTGGTTCTTGGCGGCTCTGTAGCTGCGTCTGGTTCTTGACGGCTCTGTAGCTGCGTCTGGTTCTTGACGGCTCTGTAGCTGCGTCTGGTTCTTGACGGCTCTGTAGCTGTGTCTGGTTCTTGACGGCTCTGTAGCTGCGACTGGCTCTTAACTGCTCTATAGCTGCGTCTGGCTCTGACAGAATCAGCCACTTTGGCACTCACCTTCCTTACAAGTCTAGCTCGAAGGACTCCAGCCTTCCTTACCCTCTGTCTTCTCATGCGACCACACCTTCATCAACAAGCATACAAGTGACATACACCAAGAAGACTCTTGAGTGTGTGCTTGTAAGGGTCGCTTCTTTTGGCCTCACTCTAAAGAGGGATTTCTTCTTAATCTATCTCTTAAGGTGATCGCCCTAGTCTTACTATTTACATTTTTTTGTATGAGTTGTTAATGATAAATTTGCAAAGGTCACTGATGGCCGTAATATTGTCTGTGATTACTAGGGAGAGATCCCAGTAACTACTGTATGTGCAGACACTTTACATACAGTAGTTGTATGTGGAGAGGCTATCACCACTCCTCCTGGCTATCTTACCCTCCCTATCTTACTCTTTTTATGCTTCACGCTTCCTCTCTTCATTCATGTGTGTATCAACTTCTGCTTCCGTGTTCGAGGTTCTAATCATTTCTTAACTGTATAGCATATATAGCTTCTATAGCTATATCGAATATAAGTATAGCCTCTGCCCTTCACTCGTATGCTCACAAGGATCACAAGTCCAGCGAGCGGACAGCACGCTGGACTTGTGATCCTGTGGTCCTGGGTTCGATCCCAGGCGCCGGCGAGAAACAATGGGCAGAGTTTCTTTCACCCTATGCCCCTGTTACCTAGCAGTAAAATAGGTACCTGGGTGTTAGTCAGCTGTCACGGACTGCTTCCTGGGGGTGGAGGCCTGGTCGAGGACCGGGCCGCGGGGACACTAAAAGCCCCGAAATCATCTCAAGATAACCTCAAGATGCTGGTGACACAATGTTGCACTATTTATGTTGTAGTTATCGTATTGCATTCTTCATGATACTTCTCCTGTGTCATGTGTCATGTGTCACTCCCCAGTTCTCGTACCACCGGTGTGTCTTAGGAACTTCTTGGTACTTTCCCTCATACAAGATGAAGGGAATTGAAAAAAAAAATCCTGGGACAATTTAGGCTTATAAGAGTTATCTCTTCATATACTTACTTCACCAATAGCTTAATTTTTTTTTATAAATTGTATTATTCTATTAGGCCTACTAACATTGAGGGCACCTTTGTTATATATGAGTACAGGTGTTTGTCTTCCAGTTTACAGCTGTCTACTTATAAAGGCCAAGGTAGCTTGTAAGATTACTTTAGCCTGTGTATATTACAATGTATTACTGTGTATTTATTGTTTTGGCTACACTCATATACACCTACGCAACCGAAAGTATACCAAAGATCCGTATATTTAGCATTGCCTCGCAGGAAAAAAAACACAAGAACCGGATGGTTATGACCATGGATCCACGATTAGAAAACGAGACAGCCCGTCCATTTTGCGTTGATTTATAGTACAGCGTATTTTGGCCGTTCGGGATTTGAACTTCACAGTGCGATGTACTGCTCGAGAGGAGCCGGGGGGGGGGGGGTGCCTATGTGTTTCTGAAAGCAGTAGTTTTTCCAATCATGTCTATCACCAGAAAAAAAACCTAGTCTCGGGCCGGGTTGTGGAGATTAATCTCTCGTACTTTATCCACAGGTAAAGCTACTACAAGGAAACCAGCACAGCCTAGCACACACAAACCCGGCACAATCTAGCACACACAAACCCGGCACAATCTAGCACACACAAACCCGGCACAATCTAGCACACACAAACCCGGCACAATCTAGCACACACAAACCCGGCACAATCTAGCACACACAAACCCGGCACAACCTAGCACACACAAACCCGGCACAACCTAGCACACGCAAACCCGGCACAGCCTAGCACACACAAACCCGGCACAGCCTAGCACACACAAACCCGGCACAGCCTAGCACACGCAAACCTAGCACAGCCTAGCACACACAAACCCGGCACAACCTAGCACACACAAACCCGGCACAACCTAGCACACACAAACCCGGCACAACCTAGCACACACAAACCCGGCACAGCCTAGCACACACAAACCCGGTACAACCTAGCACACACAAACCCGGTACAACCTAGCATACACAAACCCGGTACAACCTAGCACACACAAACCCGGCACAGCCTAGCACACACAAACCCGGTACAACCTAGCACACACAAACCCGGTACAACCTAGCATACACAAACCCGGTACAACCTAGCACACACAAACCCGGCACAGCCTAGCACACACAAACCCGGTACAACCTAGCACACACAAACCCGGTACAACCTAGCATACACAAACCCGGTACAACCTAGCACACACAAACCCGGCACAGCCTAGCACACACAAACCCGGTACAACCTAGCACACACAAACCCGGTACAACCTAGCATACACAAACCCGGTACAACCTAGCACACACAAACCCGGCACAGCCTAGCACACACAAACCCGGTACAACCTACAAGTTAAAAAACTTAAAACTCAGTATAATCATAGGCAAGTGCAGGCATATTATACATATCACATACACATTTGGGCCACTCCGTGAAAAGCAGAAACGAGAAACATAACCTCTTCACTCCCTTGTTTGAAATCTCTCGTCCTTCTGTCTCCTCCTAATACTCTTTTTCCTCTTCTCTCCTCTTCACATCTCACCTCCTGCATCTCCTCTTCCTCCTGCTCCTCCCTGCTGACAACTCCTTATCTCCACCAGCCAGAGAGGAGCTTCAGCCACTAATTTAGACTCTGGGCCAAGTCCTTCCAGCGATTAAAGCCGCCAAGGACATATCACTTAATATCCCCATGATTACAATTGCCCAAATCGTCCGTGGTGGCGCCGGGATGGTGGTTGGTTCCTCGCGTGTCTCTCTCTCTCTCTTTCTCTCTCTCTCTCTCTCTCTCTCTCTCTCTGTCTCTCTCTCTCTCTGTCTCTCTCTCTCTCTCTGTCTCTCTCCTCTTCAGACATGGCTGTTTTAACTTCCCAGTGTTTTTAATCTTCATTACCATTATTGTTTTGTGTTGTAAAGGGGGTGATGGGTGTGTAACCGGTCTGGCTGTGGGGCTTGCCACCACTCCTGGAGCGGAGCTTAAACCCGCTCCAAGAAGTGAATGCCTGCGCGCCCGTGTTCAAATACAAGATCCGCGTGTGTAGACGACTTAGTGGAATATTGGGACTCGGTAGAAAATGAGCTCGGAGTGCATATTAGGCCAGGACGCGTCACTTCATAATTTAGCGGCCAATATAAACAAAGACAAGTAAGTAATTATGAAAAGAAGGCGCCAAGGCGAGACGTTTGTCTCCCTGTTCTTCCATTCAGAAGACTTCCATTTAGTAAAGCTGTACGACGTGGTTACATCATTGCCTAGTTCCAACGCACATGAGGTGAAGCTGTCGGCACGTTACTCAAGCTTAACTTCCTGGGACAGTGACTTCCAGCTGAAGACTTAGTTGAGAGCGAATTTGATTATTGACGTCGGTGAAGCCTGCAAACCTAAGTCAATGTTGCCAGGAAGTATCACGAGTCGGGCTTCTGTACCTATTGAAAAGTCTTGTTTTAGAACAAAATGTGAATATTAAAATGAAATTATAATAGAAAAACGCGAAATCTGAAAGCTTCCAAAATTTCCAAAACTGATTTGAGTGTGGACTTAAAGTTTCAAGCAAAATATACGACAGTGGCAGGCGTTTTGGCCGGTGAGGTGGCGGGGGGGGGGGGGGGGGCAAGGCCATATGACCGGAGGAGGGGGGCAAGGCGATATGACCGGAGGAGGGGGGGCAAGGCGATATAACCGGGGGGGGGGGTACCATGCCCTGGCTAGTTGGACATATATTTTGAACTTTTGACTCTTACCGTTGATTAACCCGTATTGCAACCCATCCTCCTGTTTAGATAGTTCTATTTGTAACTATGTGCACCATAGTACAAACATTGACGTACTTAGCAATTATATAGTAGAATTTTGTACTATTCACTTTATAGTCCAAAAAATTAAGCTAAAAAACAAACTTAAATATTCCTAGGCCTAGTACACACACATGTATTATATTTATGTATTTATGTCATGACATTCAAAATCCACTTCATGAAAAGCTTGATAGCTTATTTTTTATCATCTGTACGATCACCGGGAGTTAATGGTAACTGTTAAGTGGATTCACTCCCATAGTAATGTAACCCGTGGGTGATGCATTTAGAGTTGTATATATGTACATGTATGTATGAGTATGTGTGTATATATATATATATATATATATATATATATATATATATATATATATATATATATATATATATATAATATAACTACTGTTGAAGGTTATATATATATTTATATATATTTATATATATATATATATATATATATATATATATATATATATATATATATATATATATATATATATATATATATATATATATATATATATATAACATTAATAATTTTGTAAATAGCGTCAAAAGATTGTTATTTGCTTAGCTATTCGAACTAGAGGGTTTAGGTCCTGAACCGATTATGTGCCTCTGTAATCCTTTACACCACCGCCCACGGGATGGGTATGGGGTGCATAATAAAGAAAGAAATTGAATGGTGCACACGAGATAGCGAGGAGGAGTAAGGTGGGGGGCTTGTCACGTGGGAGGGGAAGCCATGTAGCAGCCTCACCAGTCATGCCCTGTACTTATTAATGACGTGGCGTGGCTTGTTAGCCATCACGATGACGAAGGAGGTGAAGGGAGACAAGCAGTGACGAGCGAGCAGTCTCCGTGGTGTAGTGGTAAGACATTCGCCTGGCGTTCCGCGAGCGCTATGTCGTGGGTTCGTATCCTGGCCAGGGAGGATTTACTGGGCGCAATTCCTTAACTGTAGCCTCTGTTTAACGCAACAGTAAAATGTGTACTTGGCTGAAAAAACGATTCTTCGCGGCAGGGGATCGTATTCCAGGGACCATAGGATTAAGGACTTGCCCGAAACGCTACGCGTACTAGTGGCTGTACAAGAATGTAACAACTCTTGTATATATCTCCAAAAAACAAAAAAAAAAAAAACATATACGTGGGTGATGATGGGGACGTGGAGAAGGTGAGGAATGAGTGAGAGAGGAGGGAGGGAGGGAGGAAGAGGAGTTAGTGGAAGCCCTACACAGGACGAAGAAGACCCGCCTCTGGTTCCACAACTTATCACCTTTTCCCTGTAATGTTCACACCTCCTGTCACCTCCACACTGTGTGTGTCCTCGTCATTTCTTCTGGTATACGCATGATACGCTTAAAAAAAAAAGTTTTTTTTTATGGATTCTCTGTAAGGAAAACATTGTTTTAAAACTGTGATTTAAGAGGGGAGAAAAAAGGGGGGAGAAGGGCTTAGAAGGTCGGGAAAGAAAACGAGGGGAAGTAGCTCCAAGGAAAGAGCAATGTGAACGTTTTTCCCCTTGTGTTGTGTTCGTAGCGGCCTGTCTGAGACACGGTGTGGGGGGGGGGGGGAGGTGGTCTTAATGAGCGCGGATTGTCTGAGGCTTAAGCTGAGCACTGAGCTGGCTCACGTAATGTCATTTAGGTCATTAGCTGGTGCAGGAAGTGACCAGAAGCCGGGAGCGTCAGTGAGTGGGAGGCCCTGCCTGTAGGTGCTGCTGCTCCAGGGACAACCTACCAACACCCACACCACCATTTGTTAAAAAGATAATCGCTTTATTGTGGCTATTTTTTTCTTCTTCGAGGACTCGAACTTTTGTTTTGATGTGTGTGTGTGCCATCGTTGAAAAAAATAATAACTTGTAATAATGAAATGGGAATGTTGAGGTGATAAGAGGCTTTGTCGTGTTACCTCGGGCAACTGGGGGTGTTGAATGAGAGTGAAGCCCATCGCCCGGCGCTATGTTGCACAAGGTAAACTCTTGGTCCCTGCCATCATGCAGTGTAAACTTTGTTCCCCCCCCCCCCCCAAATATTACGCTTTGTAAACTGCACCAGGTCAATTCCTTTTATCCTTTCGCCCGCTTTCTCTTCCTTGTCTCTTTTTTATTTTTTTTTATGTATTACACTAATTTTCTTTTTTTTTTAGCATTATTTACGCTTTTTTCTTTTCAGTTCTCATAGAAAATGTATAATTATTCGCTCTTTACAGCTAATTTTGTTTAACCTATTAATATTATGAATAGCCTGTATTAATGTTGAAGGTTAGTACGTGTTAATAATTTGTTTAGAAACATGTATATTTATTTGTTAGGTAGGAGGAGCATACGTGTGTTTGAAGTTGCAAATGACGCCAGTACGAAGTGTACTGACAGAGGGTCTGTCTTTCTTCATTTTCCAGAGGAGCCCAAAGAGGAAGCGGGTCGGTCCCCGGACCACGTGCACGCGTGCCCCTTCTGCCACTTCACCTGCGAGTCGGAGTCGACGTTGCAGCATCACGTGGATGGTGACCATGGCGGGGAGAAGAAGGCGGGTATGAGGTGTCCGCTGTGCGAGGAGGCGTGTCCCGACATGTCCGCGCTGGAGAAGCACGCCATCAATATCCACTCCGTTAACTCTGACGGCCTCCAGCGGCTCTTGCTGCTTGTTAGACTCAGTGCTGCTGCTGCTGGTAAAGGCGATGATGACGACGACCATCACCCAAACCAGAGTGAACAGCATCATCGGTTGCAGGAACACCTCCAGCATCGGCACCCGCCGAAGCTGGATGATAACCAGTCATCAGGTGGTGCAGGTAAGCGAGGTGATGAGCGGGGCGTGGGCCGGGAGCAGGAGGAGTGTGGCGTATGTGGGCTGGCCTGTGCCTCCATCGAGGACCTGGTGGCTCACCAGGCAACTGCGGGCCACACACCAATCACTGAGACCCCTCGTGGCCCGGGCTACCTGTGCTGGAAGAAGGGCTGCAACCAGTACTTCCATGCAGCCCAGGCGCTGCACAGTCACTTCCGGGAGGTTCACGGCGCTGTCCCCAGACCCTCAGTGGCCGTGTCTGAGCGCCACGTGTACAAATACCGCTGCCAGCAGTGCTCACTGGCATTTAAGACTGTTGAGAAGCTGCACTTGCATGCTCAGTACCATGCTATTCGAGACGCTACCAAGTGTCTGCTGTGCCACCGGAATTTCCGTTCCCTGACTGCACTGCAGAAGCATGTAAGCTCAGATCACCCCGAGCTGACGGCCTTGGAACGTCACCAGTTCCAAGCGTCCATCGTCGGAGCACCGGTGGGGGCTGGGGCGGGGCCTGTCCTCGACCCCAACACCACAGCCCTGCTCCGTCGGGAGTCGAACAAGGGGGACGAGTTGGAAGAGGTGACAAGAGTAGTGGATGAGCCACAGCTCCCGCCCCAACAACAGGCCATTGAGGACTACCTCAACTCAGACACGATGGCTCTGGATAACTACAGTGACCCGGCCAGACGCTTCAAGTGTCACCGGTGCCGAGTAGGCTTCACCAGGCAGAGTTACCTCACCGC
This sequence comes from Procambarus clarkii, assembly GCF_040958095.1. Taxonomy (NCBI): domain Eukaryota; kingdom Metazoa; phylum Arthropoda; class Malacostraca; order Decapoda; family Cambaridae; genus Procambarus; species Procambarus clarkii. Next base: position 7,892,091 of record NC_091158.1, read on the forward strand.
TCACCAAAAGACTCTGCTCCACCGTCGGGGTGAGAAGCTAACTTACCCAATGGAAAAATATCTCGACCCCAACAGACCCTATAAATGCGACGTCTGTAAGGAGTCGTTTACGCAGAAGAATATTCTGCTTGTACATTATAATTCAGTCAGTCATTTGCACAAGCTTAAAAAAGCTATGCAAGATAAGGAGACCAAAGGTACTCCAAGTAATACTCAGACCCAGTCTGAACTGATTACCATTGAGGGCAGAAGCACTCCTCTGGGGGACGGCCAAGCCGGTCCCCTGCGGGGTAGCATGCTCGGGGCGGGGGAGGAGGAGGAGCGTAACAAGCCCTACCGGTGTCACGTGTGCCGGGTAGCGTACTCCCAGCAGTCCACTCTAGACATCCACCTCCGCTCCGTACTCCACCAGACACGAGCCTCCCGCCTCCCGGAGTACAGTCCAGCCGCCCACCTTGACTCCTTGCGCCCACTAGTCGACCACTTACCCACACCCACTACCCCGCAGCCCTCCCCAGCCCCACATCACGACGCCCACACTCCTCGCTCCCCTTCTAACTCCCAGGGCACCCCTCCAGGGTTGCACCACCAAGGCATCTCCCCCTCCGGTAGTATTGGTAGCGGCGGCCAGGGAAGCTGCGGACGGTGCGGCGGCGTGTGGAACACAGCAGAGCAAGGGGCGCAGCACGCAGTGCTGTGTGGTCTTCTACCACCTCACCTCGCATTCCTTCCTCACGCCGGCAGCAGTTTGAGTCCGTCAGCCACCCTGGACGCCGCATGGGCCTCCCTCTGCGTCGCCTCCCACCTGCCCCCGACTCAGCCCCACGACCGCTCTCTCTCTCCATCTGAATGTTCCATAGAATCTCTCTCTACCTCTAGATTCACTGTACCTTTCAGAAAGTCTTCACGCCTTCACAAGCACCTATTAGAAAGCTTTGGCTTTGATCTAGTTATACATCATGTTGAAAATCAACAAATTAGTCCTTCAAAAGACCCTGAGGAAGGGGCTTCTGAGGACGCTAAAGACAAATCCATTTCTAATTTGCCTGAACTAAGTAAATCTAAATGTCCTCAATGTTATAAACAATTTTCTAGTGTATGGGTTTTAAAAGCCCACTTAGAAGAAATTCATGAGTCAGGTGTACCTTTTGATTACCTTAAGAAATTCTCAGATGAGTACCGTAAAGAGTACAATACTAGTCGGCACTGCTCTAGCAGCGATCCCTCTGCTCTTACAGATGAGGAGCGAGGCCGGGACGCGGAGATCGTCCAGGGGGGAGACAAGGGGACTTCAGATGAGAGAGAGAAAGAGGCAGAGTCAGGCAGCAGGAGCGACGCCGCGGCCACGCCCACCTCTCGTGCCACGCCTACTCCCGGCATCACGCCCACCTCCACCTCCGCCTGCTCCATCTCCCCCGCAGCCGATCACCAGGGTATGAATGTGCCGCCGCAGATGGCAGAGATGGCAGCTGCACTTAATGCCCTGACTGCAGCCCAGATGCAACAGATGCAGTTCAATCCCATGATGATGGCAGGATTGGGTTTGGCGGCAGGTATACCACTGCAACTCAACCCTTTGGCTGCCATGAACCTCCACCCACCTTTGGCGCCCATGCTGCCTCCACACATGTTTGATCACATGGCCCTAGCCAGTATGCAGCAGCAGGGACCACCTACTTCAGGGCCTTCAGGCCTCCAAGGTGATCATTCAGTATTCATCAAGCAACAGCAGCAGCAGCTTCTTCAGCAGCAGCAACAACAACAAGCTGCAGCTGCAGCAGCGGCCGCTGCCGCAGCTGCTCAGCAAAAAAGAGCTCGAACACGAATCACTGATGAACAACTTAAAATCCTTAGAGGTCATTTCGACATTAACAACTCTCCCACCGAGGACCAGATCAACGAGATGGCCAAGCAGAGTGGGCTGCCTCCTAAAGTGATTAAGCATTGGTTTCGCAACACGCTGTTTAAAGAACGACAACGTAGCAAAGATTCGCCGTATAACTTTAGCATCCCGCCGTCCACCACACTTAACCTAGAGGAGTATGAAAAGACAGGTGAGGCCAAGGTGATGCCGCTCAACCCAGAGGAGGCGCGCGAGATTGTGGCGATCAGCAACGCCCGGGAGGAAGAGAGAGTTGCAGAACGCATCCCAAAGGAGCAGGAAGAGCCAGCCCCTGAACGCGCCGCCGCCATGTCTCCGCTCAACAAAGTTCCTAGTCTTAACCAAGACAATAGCCGAGTACAAGAAAAGAGCGGGGACGGCTTAGGTGGATCAGGTGGCCTGAATAGTCAGCAACAACTCCAGCAACATCAGTCACGGGAACAACAACATCAACAACAACTGTTGGAACAACAACAACAACAACGGGAGCAGCAGTCACAACCATTGCTTCCTCCACATCACCAACAACAAGTAAGCAGTGGTCCCCAACTGGTGTCGTCAGCGTCGTCGTCCCCTCTGGGGCTGCCGGCAACCTCATCGTTCACCTCCCTGGCCTCACCTCAGTCATCAATGTCACTCACCTCACTCATTACCTCCCAGCTTGAGACCAACCCCATGCTGGCTCACAAGCTGCCTCACACACCACCCACAGTTCCTAGTTCTGGCCTTATTCCTCCAAGCTCAGGTGTGAGTCCCACGCCGCCCCATTTGTCCTTCCCATCAACTCCACTCTCTGCCCCTCACACCCCTACCTCTTCCTGCTCCAGCACGGGCAAGCGAGCCAACCGCACCCGCTTCACTGACTACCAGATTAAGGTGCTACAAGAGTTCTTTGAGAACAACGCCTACCCTAAGGACGATGATCTGGAGTATTTATCCAAGCTGCTCAACCTATCACCACGTGTCATTGTGGTGTGGTTTCAGAACGCCCGACAAAAGGCACGCAAAGTGTACGAGAACCAGCCACCCATTGACCCAAACGACGAAGGCGCGGGCAGGTTCACGCGGACGCCGGGCCTCAATTACCAGTGTAAGAAGTGCTTGCTTGTCTTCCAGCGGTACTATGAGCTCATCCGACACCAGAAGACACATTGCTTTAAGGAAGAAGATGCCAAGCGCTCAGCTCAAGCGCAAGCAGCTGCAGCCCAAGCAGCAGCTCTGTACAATGACGAGAACTCCAACCACTCCAGTGTCACTGATTCGTCACAGCAGTCTGGAGGACTAGACTGCAAGTCCAGTGAGGGTACTTTTCAGTGTGATAAGTGCAGTCTGATATTTAATAGGTTTGAACAGTGGCGGGAACACCAAATTGTTCACCTTATGAACCCTGCACTCTTTTTAAACAAGGGTGCTGATTCTCCCTTTACCAGCATACAGCAGCAGCAACAGCAGTCTCAACCTCCACAGCAGCCACAACAGGCGCCCACATCCATACCTCAGCCCCAGCCCAGCCCCCTCTTGCCCCCTGCCTCGCCTCTGAAGCGTAAAGCTGACGAGAGTGAGGATGAGAGAGAGAGCATGATCGGGGCCAGTGAGGCCCAGAGGGACAAACGGCTCCGCACCACCATCCTTCCGGAGCAGCTGGACTACCTATACCAGAAGTACCAGATGGAGGCCAACCCGTCGCGGAAGATGCTCGAGACCATTGCTCAGGAAGTGGGTCTCAAGAAGAGGGTCGTCCAAGTCTGGTTCCAGAATACACGAGCGCGAGAACGGAAAGGTCAGTTTAGAGCTCATGCACAAGTGATTAACAAAAAATGTCCCTTCTGTCCTGCTATCTTTAAAGTCAAGTCTGCTCTTGAGTCGCACCTTTCCACTAAGCACGCGGAGCATTACTCTAAGGGAGATGTGGACATTGATGCACTACCTGATGTAGAAGACTCTGGTGTTGGGAACTTCGGCCTGTCTTCAACTCCTTCTGCAACTCAAGCTTCTCAAGTGATGCCCTCTTCTCTCTTCTCCTCAGAAGTTCCGGAAGACTCGATAGCCATGTACCACGAGGAGGCAATCCGGCGGTACCTGAACGATGTCAACTTGTCATCAGATGGTACCCGACGAGAAGGTGAGAGTCCCCTTGATCTCAGTAAACCCTTAGACATTGTGCGGCCGTTGGGGTTTGACTCATCTATACTGGACAACACCAACGAGCAGCTGGACGACCACTCTGACGAGGAGAGCTACCACCTGGACATGTGCGAGCACGACGAGGGCGACACCGGCTTGAACTCTCACGAGAGCAACCCGACCTCGCCCGCCTCCTCCACCACCAGCTCCGCCAAACAGTCCGGGTTCATGCATGGGGCTCCCAACAAACGGTTCCGCACCCAAATGTCGGCAACGCAGGTCAAAATCATGAAAAGTGTGTTTCAGGATTATAAGACGCCTACAATGGCGGAGTGTGAGTTGCTGGGGAGGGAGATAGGGCTAGCCAAGCGTGTGGTGCAGGTGTGGTTCCAAAACGCGCGGGCAAAGGAAAAAAAGGCGAAATTGGCTCTGCAAAAAGTGCTTGGTACTGAGCCAGAGGGTCCTAAACCACCTGAGGAGTGCAAAGTGTGTAACTTTAAGTACAGTCATAAGTACTCTATTCAGGACCACTTGTTTACGCGCTCACATATCGAAAACATGAAAGTATTCCTGGAAAAGGTGAAGGAAGAGAGTGATGCGGCAAGCCTAAATTCTAGCCTGAGCTCGATGTCTGTGGACGTCGATCGGCCGCCCTCCTCGATGACGCCCGCGGCCGGCCTGGCGCATCAGTTGCAAATGGCGCAGCTGATGGCGCTTGGGTCACCACCATCTGCCGCCGGTGCCACCGCTGGTGAAGAAAAGAAGGGTGGCCCTGGTGGGAGCAGCAACACCGACGACCTGAGTCGCCTGCAGCTCCTGCAGCAGATGTATCAGCAGATGGGTCTCGGGGGGCTGCAGGGGGCGCCGCACCCACTCCTTCAGCACGCCATGATGGCCGGCGCCGGTGAGTAGCGGTCCCCCTCCCTCCCATCACTGTCCGCACCCGCTGCCCGTCCCGCCCACACACCACCCAGCGCCGCCCGCACGCTACCCCGCCCTACCCAGCCAGCCCCGGCCACGCTTGCCAGGGAACCACTACTACACCTGCTCACACTCACTATGTGCTGTGGGCCGCCCTATGAGGCCCGACAGTAATATGTTCGGCCCGGTCGAGTAGTGAGCAGCAGCAGCAGCCTCTGGGCAGGCCTGGCCGGGGCTGGCGTAAGTGTAGCTTGGCCCCTGTCACGCTTTATCCTCCCTGGCAGCGTCACGCTTGCCGGTGTTGCTGCTGCTGGCCCCACCCTGTGTTCACTCTCGCTTGTCCAGACCCGTTCTGTCAACTCCTGTGTCTGTGTCAAGCCCAAGCCCAGGTCGCGCGTGGGAATACGGACATGCTGTTACCCCACTCGTGAAGAGACAAGTCTGTTGCTTACTGTGTTGATGTTTAATTGATGGCATTTTTTGCAAAGTTACGAAAGTTCCGGATATCAGGCCTTACTCTGAGTCTGAGGCCTTACAAGCTTCACTAGAGCTGGTTTTATGTAATTTTTGTGTAATCCTCTAGGACTGTGCGTCACGTTGGTAGATCATAGAGTATAAAGCCTATTAATGGTGAAACACTATCATACCTCGCAACAAAGCATATGAATTAAATGTAACTAAAAAAATGATTTTAGCGCACCAGAATAACGCTGTATACTGACTTACTAGATAATGTTCCTACCACTTTTTATGCTAATCACGTGATGAATGTTTCTGAAGGCATAACTATTATTTTTCACTAATTTTATTAGAGCCCAAAAACAATCAGTAGCAGATTTCTTAAAACAAAAAAGATTAAATAATCGTCTATTAATAAAGTTAATATGAGATGACTGTAAATTGACTAGCTTATACATTAGGTCTGCTTATAGAGATGGTATTTAGGCGTTAGTGTGTGCATCCTCTTCTCCCTCCCACTTAATAGACGCAAGTAACCTTCACTATACACCACCCGGATTTTTAGTCGCTACACAAGGGTCTCTCTTTATTTTCAAGTAAATTCACACTGACTACAAAATGAACATTACATATATATATATATATATATATATATATATATATATATATATATATATATATATATATATATATATATATATATATATATATATGAGTACAAGACGTCTTCAGACTCGAACTTGTTTGTAACCCTTGGAGTGGTGACGAGAAACCCGGGTCATTAGGGCGTTAAAAACATCTCTTTGTATCTACCACAAGCAACAGGTTCCTGAGATAATGCGGATAATCACGAGTGAATTCATACAAATCCCGACCATAGATTCCTCATCAGTCTTCCACACCCAACCTACCCAGCTGAATGTAGTCAACTACAAGCAATTTAAATATAAATTCCCTGTCAAAAGATAGCTCTTTATATATTTATATTATATGTATGTATAATGTATATGTATATTTATATATAATATATGTATATAAAATATATATACTGTATATTTTATATATAATATACAGTGTATATATATATATATATATATATATATATATATATATATATATTATATATATTTATATATATATACGTATATGTATAAAATATATATATATAATAAATAAATATATATATATAATATATATATATATATATAATTATATATATATAATTATATATATATATAATTATATATATATAATTATATATATATATAATTATATATATATAATTATATATATACAATTATATAATATATATATAATTATATATACATATATATTATAGAACTTACTGGATATATTTTTCACATAGTACAGTATTCAGAATACTCCTTTCCTTCACCCCTCCCCGCCTCATCTCTCTAAAGCTGTGAGGAAAGCGACACAATTCATTCATGATCCCACAAGAGTTATAAATGTTTCGGGCTACAACAAAAGCGTTTGGTACCCCCCCCATGCAATTATATGTATATTGTACATTATCCAAGAGAAGTAATGGCCGCCAGATGTAAAGCTGTGACCAGTGGGTTGTAGTGTTCGTTATGACTTTATATAACATAGGACACGATTTTGGTGTCAATTTTGGAAAGGAGACGAGAGGATCCCTGCGAAGGGATTTAAATAACACTGCAGTAAGAACCTATAAACTCCGGCCATGGGATTATTGATCTTATTGATACCTCCCATAGAGCCTCCGCTTCATCAACAGTTAGAGAAATGAAGCTGGACTCTGAACAGAGCGGACACTACAACCCTGCTCATTGAAGCCCCATACTCTACCTCGCACATATTTTACCGAACGAACAAATAGCGAGCGAGCGAGAGCCTGCTCAAGCACCCGCACTGCCCAAGCGGCTTGATGTGGTCATTGAATGAAGCCAGACGGGGGTCGGTGCTGGGGTGGGCTTCGCTCGCCGTTCCAGCAAGGTCATGTGGTCAAAGTAGTTATTTTGAGCCCGGTGTTACGGGGACCAGAAACTCGCTTGTTTATTGCCAGTTTTGTCGACTGGAGAGAAGATCCTCTTGGTTTTAGTCTTGAATGGACTTCCCTGTAATCCTGCCATCCAAGGGAAGCTTCCGTCCAAGGCCGCGCTGACTCAAAATTCCTAGTTTGGCTCCATTTAACTGTACGTGTAAGTGTGTTTGTATGTTTGTAATATTGCTGCGTCTATCACACAGTTCCTTCCAGCATCCAACTGGCTTTATACCAGAGGGTCGTTACCTGTTAAACAACGACCCACAAACTGTTGTCCCTTGCAGACCACATTAATATCAGTGTAGCTACCTACACCGGGTGACATCTTGACTTTTTCTCATAGATAGGTTTTGCCGTAGTGTGTCCGAAGCTGCCGGAAACTGTTGTGTTTAAGAGTACACGAAGCTGGTTTGCTTTTGAGATTGATTTCTTGCCTCACGGGTTTTATTCATGTTTTAATTTTAAATATCACTTTTTTTGCGGTTCAAAACCGATGTGTGGATTTGTTTGGTGCTTGAGAACTATGACGTAAGGAATCCATACTGACTCACAACTTGGAGTTAGACGTTTTTAACAGCTTCGGACACAGTGGAGTGAATTCAGCATTAACTGTGATTGGCCAGTTCCGGCAGGCTGTCAATAAGGGTGAGAGCGCGGCTGGCACGGCTGCTCGGTACACCCTAAAAGACCAAACGTCACCTTATTGTAAGCCTCGGAGCTGGTGAACCACATGTAACGAATATCTAAGTAAGACATATTTTTTATTTTCTGTTGAGTGTAGCCACCAGTGAGTCTATTTGTTATGCCCGCGAGAGAGCGAGGCACTGAAGGATAGCATATCTCCTCATTTTTTGTTATGACCAATTATTGTGTTGGGTCGGTGATTTTTGCAGACTGGAGTTGACCACTATATCATGAAACGGTTCCTCGCTTTTATTTGGAAATTATTTATATAACTGAAATGAATCGCAAAGTTCCTATTTGAATGTGAATATTTGAGATACTATTAGTACTGATATAGTAATAATAATAATAAAGCAGACGTACATGTAGGGCGCTTGGATCTCGCAGAGGTGATGACACTATTGATATTACCGTCATGTGAGTGTTCCTTATATTTTTACATTAACAATAATTGTTGTAATGATTTTATGGACCACATCGGTATGACCTTGTCCACTTTACAAGATGATGGTGTTAACTAAACTCTGGTATTTATATGTCTTCTATTATGTTGTAAATAGTTATGGCGGTGTTTCCCCTGGAGGGCCGCCATTGTGTTATGTTGTACATTATCATTATTATTATAATTATTATTATTTTTATGACTACAAGTTTATAAGCTAAGTCTTAAATGTCTGTTGTGCTTATTGTACAGCCTATATCTAAAACCGGTCAAATATACCCTTTATGTTGTACATTAATTTTATTTCCAATGTCATTTTAATTCTTTCTTTGTATATTACTTCATATATAATTTAGTTGAAGAGAAAGTTGTGTTTTGTTGTATATTATTGAGTTAGAGACGTTCTGATTATTTCCTGTACGTATGTGGGAAATTAGTGATAAATAAACCTCGAAAATAAACTCAAGTGTCTTTTATGAATCTTACAGTAAGTTAAGCATGACTTGTGGGGGGGGGGTCGGTCACACCCTCTGATGGAAGCTGCCAAAGACATATAGGGAGAAAGCTGGTCACAGGAGGGGGGAAATGCCTCCTACATAATGGGAGGGAGAATGATGGGTGTAAACACTTCCTTACCTCATTCAAGAGTCGCGAAAACGGATGCCAATTTAATTTAACAACGCCCGTTGAGCCAGGAACTGCAAATTAACTTGATTGTGAATCTGAAATTTGTTAAAATTTGAAGTGCATTTAAAATTTAAAGTGAATTTAATTATTCAAATTATAATTGTTTAATTAACAACCGGAATAAACTTCAGTAACATCAGAATAGGTTTGAAGGTCATTGGACTTTTCTTTTAACGTTGGTTTACTTACCAACTAAAGTGGGCAGCTTCCACGAGGTGTGTGAGCGACCGCCGCCGCCGCGCCGCAGCTCAGTGACCAGCGCTCAAGTAAAGGCACATGTCACTTGTGGACCAGCCAGCTTAAACATGATGCTGTGCAGGGAAATATTTACATGTCCAGAGCAAGCTCAAGATAAACGTTATCAGGCCTGGACAGCCAGCCAGCCATGAACCAGTGTGAGGTGCACATAAGAACCCAACTGATGCACTCAGGTCCCTAACACACACACACACACACACACACACACACACACACACACACACACACTTTACACTGCCATGTTTTGTTCCTCTTTAAATTCGTTTCTTTTCCTTTTTTGTTTATTTTTGTCTTAAGCCATATTAGTGGAATGGCACCACAGACTAATGATACCAAGACCTTTTTTGGATTGTCAAAGCCTAAATAACATTGGCATCAAAATAAATTTGGCACAAATGATTTCAGTATTAAATATGCTGTATATATAGACTAAGTGTCGTAAAGAAAAGAAAATTCACATCACAAAAAAAGTATCCACCAATAATGTTTTGAAATGATTAATATGCTACATCAGGAATTTATAAGCAAAATAATTTATATATATATATATATATATATATATATATATATATATATATATATATATATATATATATATATATATATATACACACACAGTATAACTTATTAACATTTTCATTATCATTATGGCATTAATTAAAATATAATACCAGATATTGGCCACGCAGCCCGTTCTCTTGAGTTGCCACAACGTACAAAATACAAAGTGTTTGCCTAAGCAGAAACGTACGATCCCAAGCCACCCACCTAACCTAACCAACCGATGCACAGAAAACGGGTCTTTGTGAGCCGCTACTTTTCATAGTACAGAACTTTGTTTTATGTACGTTGGGGACCATAACGTACAAAATGAGACGTACTAGTTGAGAGGACGGGTTGGATCATTACCACTATATGGTTCAAAAGTTTTTATAATAAAAAACTAATAAAATTGAAAAACCTTGAAGAATCGAACATGCTAAACCTACAGCCAATATTAGGGCAATGACACTCATAGCAAGACAAAGAGCTGGATAAAAAAAAAAGCACAAAAGACTGCATTAGACTCAATCGATGTTTTGAGGTGAGCAGCTAAGTGCTGCTGTAGGAGGTCATTTAAGTAATGAATTAAGAGCAGCGAAGAAGACGCAGAAGTAGCAGACGAAGGGAGGAATGGAGGAGGTGGAGTAGCAGACCAAGAGAGAAATGGAGGGGAAGGTGGAGTACGATTTTATTTTATTTTTATATAAGTTTTGTCCTTTGGTTCATGTTTTAGGCCTAAAAACTCATATGTCATTATCATGTATTGCATCTGTATTTGTTCATAAACGTTTCACTGTGTTTCACGTTTCACTACAAAGTACAGTAATACAAAACTTTGTAGTTAAATGCAACTGATACGTAATGTCAAGCAGCCTAGCAGATCTATTTAGAGTTTGAGTTTCTAATGCATAAATCTTGTACTGCGATGTGAACCAAGGGACATTTTATTGCTTTTTTCCTAATTTTAGTACAACATAATCTCTCTTTAATTCTAAATTACATCACAGTAAATTAGGCTGAAGTTTGTTATCAAGAAAGAATTAGTACAGCAGGAGTTGTGCTCATAATTGCTATTGATCCAGTAAAAATACTTAAAATACAGTATTTTGAATAATACAGAATTTTGCATAACAATATTTTGAATAACACAATATTTGAAATTATCATATAATGTTGAAGCCTCTTAAGTCATACCTAAACAGCTGAGCACATAAACCCCAAAAGAGTGTAAGTTTCTTATGTTTGGTTTATTTATACTGACTGTTACATTGTATTACATTGTATAAGAATTAGTTTCAGTAGCCGTCTTCAGAATATATGGTCCAAATACATTCTTGTTTATTAATGAAATATATTTTACATTTGATTCATATCTAATACACACACACCCACACACATTATATATATATATATAATATATATATATATATATATATATATATATATATATATATATATATATATATATATATATATATATATATATATATATATAAATATATATGACAATGTCAGACCACGGAGGAAAAATGAAACAGGAAATTTCCTTAAGTACTTTCGTATATTAAATACATCTTCAGAAGGTCATTTTACCAACCCGTTCTCGCAAATTTAATAAGTCAATATTGACTTATTAGTTGCGTGCATAGGTGACATACTAAACATAATAGTTTCCCTTGAAAAGCTTCATAGAAAACACCGATCTTACCTAACCTACTTAGTATGTTAAAATAAGCATCTTATAGCTTCGTAATTACAATTGTTACTTAACCTATTATAGGTATAGGTTAGGTAATAATTGTAATTACGAAGCAATAAGATGCTTATCTTAACATACTAAGTAGGTTAGGTAAGGTCGGTGTTTTCTATGAAGCTTTACAAGGGAAACTATTATGTTAAGTATGTCACCTATGCACATATTTAATAAGTCAATATTGACTTATTAAATTTGCGAGAACGGGTTGCATTTTACAGATCGAGTGATGGGTATAAATAGGCAGGAGAGAGTGGTGAAGTAAGGTGAGGTACAATACTTGTCCAAGTATTGTACCTCACCTTACTTCACCACTCCTTCCTGCCTATTTATACCCATCACTCGATCTGTAAAATGACCTTCTGAAGATGTATTTAATATACGAAAGTACTTAAGGAAATTTCCTGTTTCATTTTTCCTCCGTGGTCTGACATTGTCATATATATTTATATATATATATATATATATATATATATATATATATATATATATATATATATATATATATATATATATATATATATATATATATATATATATATATATATTTATATATATATATATATATATATATATATATATATATATATATATATATATATATATATATATATTTATATATATATATATATATATATATATATATATATATATATATATATATATATATATATATATATATATATATATATATAATAATAATAATTGTATTAATTCGAGGCAATATCCTACTATAATAATTTTGTAATTAACAACCTTGGCACTCTAAATATTACTAGCCTAAAAAAAATCGCAAATATTCTTCGACTTGTATTAACTAACATATTTTTACTATTAATATTGGGTATTTCATACTGCTAGTACAATTATTACTACTACTCATTATTATTATTATTATTTGTACTTCTATATTTGCTACAATACTGTCGTTGCTTCTATATAATTACTACAACAAAGTCTATTGCAGCTGTTGAAAATAAAACAAATAAAATTCAAAATTGAAACCTTAACGTTCACATTTCCTGTGCGATGTACGATAACAATTTTTTTGTTTTAAATCATTTGATCGGCATCTCATTATATCCTAAATACCGGACGAAAATATTTGAGAGCGCGTTGATAAACAATGAGAAAAGGAAGAAGACTCATTCCTAAAAGAAGAAGAATAAGGGGGGCAGGAGGCAGACAAAGTGCTCAGCGCCGCTGTTATCGCTTGTTTCACCTGCTTGTTTACGGTTGTTGAGGGTCATCGGTGTTTACCTAACCCCCTACTGAACCACATCGGGTCCTGGAGGCATCAGTGTCTCTGTGACCGCGGGAGGAAGCGTTACGTTGCGCGTGCCGTGCGTGGGCGTACGTGGGACAAGTTACTTGTACGTGCAGCGGCGTATTGTCGTCGTAGCTTTCCTCGTGTTGACGGACGACGGATGTGTAGGGAACGAGGCAAGACTTTGTGACGGTAAGTTGGTGGAGGAGTTTGTTGGTAGGTTACACCAGGCTGAGGTCATCGCGCCACCCCCCCCACACCCACCCCCACACCCACCCCCCACACCCACCCCCACACCCACCCCCACACCCACGCCCCACACCCACCCCCACACCCACCCCCCACACCCACCCCCCACACCCACCCCCCACACCCACCCCCCACACGCACCCCCCACACCCACCCCCCACACCCACCCCCCACACCCACCCCCCACACCCACCCCCCACACCCACCCCCCACACCCACCCCCAACACCCACCCCCAACACCCACCCCCCACACACACACACCCCCACACACACACACCCCCACACACACACACACCCACACACCCCCCCACACACACCCCCCCCACACACACCCCCCACACACACCCCCCACACACACCCCCCTCCACACACACACCCACACACACACCCCCACACACCCCCCACACCCACCCCCCACACCCACCCCCCACACGCACCCCCCTCACCCACCCCCCACACCCACCCCCACCCCCCACACCCACCCCCCACACCCACCCCCAACACCCACCCCCAACACCCACCCCCCACACACACACACCCCCACACACCCCCACACACACACACCCCCACACACCCCCCCACACACACACACCCCCACACACCCCCCCACACACACCCCCCCACACACACACCCCCCACACACCCCCCCCCCCCACACACCCCCCCCCCCCACACACACCCCCCCCACACACACACCCACACACACACCCCCACACACCCCCCACACCCACCCCCCACACGCACCCCCCTCACCCACCCCCCACACCCACCCCCCACACCCACCCCCCACACCCACCCCCAACACCCACCCCCCACACCCACCCCCAACACCCACCCCCAACACCCACCCCCCCCACACACACACACCCCCACACACCCCCACACACACACACCCCCACACACACCCCCCCCACACACACACCCCCACACACCCCCCCACACACACCCCCCCCACACACACCCACCCCCCACACCCACCCCCCACACCCACCCCCCACACCCACCCCCAACACCCACCCCCCACACACACACACCCCCACACACCCCCACACACACACACCCCCACACACCCCCCACACACACCCCCCCCCCACACACACACCCCCCACACACACACCCCCCACACACACACCCCACACACACCCCCCCCCACACACACACCCACACACACACACCCCCCACCCCCCCACACCCACCCCCCACACCCACACACCCACCCCCACACCCACCCCCACACCCACCCCCCACACCCACCCCCCACACCCACCCCCCACACCCACCCCCCACACCCCCCCCCCCACACCCCCCCACACACACACACCCACACACACCCACACACACCCACACCCACACACACACACCCACACACACACCCCACACCCCCCCACACACACACCCACACACACCCCCACACCCCCACCCCCACCCCCCACACCCCCCACCCACCCACCCAACACCCCACCCCCCACCACACCCCCCCCCCACCACACACCCCCCACCCCCCAACCACACACCCCCCACCCCCCAACCACACACCCCCCACCCCCCAACCACACACCCCCCACCCCCCCCACCACACCCCCCCCCCCACCACACACACCCCCCCCACCACACACACCCCCCCCACCACACACACCCCCCCCACCACACACACCCCCCCCACCACACACACCCCCCCCACCACACACACCCCCCCCACCACACACACCCCCCCACCACACACACCCCCCCCACCACACACCCCCACCACACACCCCCACCACACACCCCCCATACACACACCCCCCACACACACACCCCCCACACACTCACCCCCCACACACACACCCCCCACACACACACCCCCCACACACACACCCCCCACACACACACCCCCCACACACACACCCCCCACACACACACCCCCCACACACACACCCCCCACACACACACCCCCCACACACACACCCCCCACACACACACCCCCCACACACACACCCCCCACACACACACCCCCCACACCCCCCACAACCCCCCCAGACACACATATACACACACATACACATACATATACATACACACATACACATAGAGACTGACTCCAGGCTGAGGTCATCACGAGATGATTTCGGGGCTTTAGTGTCCCCGCGGCCCGGTCCGTGTGCGGACCAGGCCTCCACCCCCAGGAAGCAGCCCGTGACAGCTGACTAACACCCAGGTACCTATTTTACTGCTAGGTAACAGGGGCATAGGGTGAAAGAAACTCTGCCCATTGCTTCTCGCCGGCGCCTAGGATCGAACCCAGGATCACAGGCTCACAAGCCCAGCGTGCTGTCCGCTGGGCCGACCCGCTCCCTAGGCTGAGGTCATCACACATGGACACTAGGCTGAGGTCATCACACATGGACACTAGGCTGAGGTCATCGCACACGGACACTAGGCTGAGGTCATCGCACACGGACACTAGGCTGAGGTCATCGCACACGGACACTAGGCTGAGGTCATCACACATGGACACTAGGCTGAGGTCATCGCACACGGACACTAGGCTGAGGTCATCGCACACGGACACTAGGCTGAGGTCATCGCACACGGACACTAGGCTGAGGTCATCGCACACGGACACTAGGCTGAGGTCATCGCACACGGACACTAGGCTGAGGTCATCGCACACGGACACTAGGCTGAGGTCATCGCACACGGACACTAGGCTGAGGTCATCGCACACGGACACTAGGCTGAGGTCATCGCACACGGACACTAGGCTGAGGTCATCGCACACGGACACACACACACGTGTCATTGTGTCAATGATTCCTGTATCATTGACAAGTGTAATAGTCAAAATATTGGAAAAATAATTAAAACTAAATGGGTAGAACACCTGGAGACAAACGATGTAATATCAGACCGTCAGTATGGTTTTCGATCTGGAAGATCCTGTGTAACAAATTTACTCAGTTTCTATGATCGAGCCACAGAGATTTTACAGGAAAGAGATGGTTGGGTTGACTGCATCTATCTGGACCTAAAAAAAAAAAAAGGCTTTTGACAGAGTTCCACATAAGAGGTTCTGGAAACGAACACATTGGATGGGTGACAGATAAGCTTCAAACATGGATGGAAAAATTATCTGACTTATAGAAAGATGAGGGCAGTAATAAGAGGAAGTGTATCGGACTGGAAAAATATCAAGCGGAGTACCACAGGGTTCAGTTCTTGCACCGGTAATGTTCATTGTCTAAATAAACGATCTACCAGATGGAATACAGAATTATATGAACACGTTTGCAGATGATGCTAAGATAATAGGGAAGATAAGTAACTTAGATGATTGCCATACCCTTCAAGAAGACCTGGACAGAATAAGTATATGGAGCACCACATGGCAAATGGAATTTCATGTAAATAAAGGCCATGTTATGGAATGTAGAATAGAACACACACACACACACACACACACACACACACACACACACACACACACACACACACACACACACAATAGACATTAATTAACGATAATAGTGAAAGGGAAACATTCAATAGCCTAGCGAGTAAGATATATAATATCTCTATCTCATACACACACACACACACACACACACACACACACACACACACACACACACACACACACACACACACACACACACACACACACACACACAGTTGGCATGCTAGAGGAACCCTAGAGAAGAGTGCGGCTGAGAGTATGTTATGTAGGGCAGGTGAGGCACGGGTAATGGGTGAGGGAGATAACATGAGGAGTGAGTGGTATATGGTGGGGACAAACCCCTAGAGGTAGCGAGGGGAGGTTAAAAATATAAGAGTGGGCCAGTGATAACTTTTGTCCCCAGAGCGACCCCGCAACACCGGCCGGATGTCGTTGTTGTTTTAGATTTAGCTACTCAGAACGAAGTGTCCGTGTAGCACGGGCTATGGTGAGCCCGTAATCTCCAACACCGGCTGGAGTTGCTCCTCGGTGGCCAGTGTTGGGTCGTGTTATATAAGGACAGTTCTGTACTGACTAATTAACACATACTGAGCGACAACCAGTGATTACCCTCTATTACTATACTACTACTACATTCTATTTTCTACTATTCTACTACTACATTCCATTATTCTACTAATACTGTTCTATTCCTCCTATTCTTCTAGTACACCTATACTATACTATTCTACTACTACTACTGCTGGTCTACTACTACTATTCAACTTCTGTTCTATATTCTTCTACTACTACGACTGTTCCACATTTTTTCTATTATACTACTATAATTATACTGCAACTACAATTCTACTACTATTCTATTAGTACTATTACTCTCCTATTTTACTACTACTGCTATTCTACTACTATTCTACTCCTATTCTTTTAGTGCTATTATTGTACTACTATTCTACTATTATTCTACCACTATTCTAATTTTCTACTATACTACTTCTATTCTATTACTATTATTCTACTACAATTCTACTCCTATTATTTTAATACTATTATTCTACTATTTAACTACTATTCTACTCCTACTATTCTTTTAATGCCATTATTTTACTACTATTCTACTACCACTATTTTTCTACTTTTCTAATATTCTATTACATTCTACTACTCCAATACCATTATTTTACTACGACGATTATTCTACTACTGCTATTCTATTCTACTACTGATAGTCTATTCTATTACTGCGTATTCTACTACTATTCTACTACTAGTACTGCTATTCTATTCTGCTGATATTCTATTCTACTACTGTACTGCTATTCTATTACCACTGTTCTATCATTCTACTGCTACTACTATCACTATTCTACTAATATTACTATTATACCACTACTTTTCTACTACTACTGCAATTTTTCTACTTCTATTACTACTTTACTACTAATATTCTAGTATACTACTATTTTACAATTATTCTACTTCTATTTTACTACTATTCTACTACTGCTCTACTACTATTATACTTTTTATACTTTAGACTTTTTACTATTATAGTATTCTGCTACTATTATTCTTCTACAGTTCTACAACTACTACTATTATACTATTCTACTGCTATTCTGCAACTATTTTACTACTATTCTACTACAACGATTCTACAGCTACTAGTATTCTATTACTTCCGCTACAACTACCCATCTACTGCTGCTTTTATTATTATTCTATTGCTATTATTTATCTGCAATTATCATTCATCTACTGCTATTATTAATCTGCAGCATCTATGGTTCATATAGTGCAGCTACTGTTGTTATTCATGTACTATAATTACACATTTACTGTTGGGCTATCGCTACTATTCTACTGCACCTACTATTACCATTATCATTACTAAGTACCTTTACAAATACTTCTTTTACTAGTACAACAGCTGTTGTTTCTACTGTTACTCCCGCTACCCGTTATTGCTATTTTAACTATTACAACTATTCAGTTACTATTGATACTAGGCTCTTGTTAATACTTTTTATATTATTATTACTGAAACCAATAAAATAATAATGGGTGCATGTCTCGTATTTACCTTGTGGTGCAATGTAAAAAAAAATCAATCGGAATGATCATAATCAGTTATATCATAAATAATGGAGGAAAATAATTTAGGTACAGCTGCATCTATGCAGCTGTACCTTAGACTGTGTGAAGGGTTACAGTATCAAGTGTTGGTTACGTGATGGTAAGTCATCATTACACTGGATGGTTAGTCATACCGTCAGAGAGAGGGAGCTAACGAGAGAGAGAGAGAGAGAGAGAGAAGGGGGGAAAGCTAGCGAGACGTGCTAGAGAGGGGTTGAAGCTAGCGAGACGTGCTAGAGAGGGGTTGAAGCTAGCGAGACGTGCTAGAGAGGGGTTGAAGCTAGCGAGACGTGCTAGAGAGGGGTTGAAGCTAGCGAGACGTGCTAGAGAGGGGTTGAAGCTAGCGAGACGTGCTAGAGAGGGGTCAGCAAGCAATTAAGAGATTGAATTTGATGTCCAAAGGGTTTGGAAAGGAGGGGGGAAGAGAGGGCTGGGGAGGTGAAATTCTGGAATGGCAAGAGAGACCGCAGCGACACGGGCACCGCCAGATGCCCAGTCTGATAACATAAACTGGAGCGTGGCAACCAGCATGTTTAGGGTAGGCAAGGCCTTGAATGAGTTGACAGGCTTACTCAAGTTGTCAGTGGCGACAAAGCAGAAACGAAATGATGTAAGAAATTATATAATATATAAGAGCAACATAGTGAGTTGTGCCATTCGGAGTGACAAAGTACACCAGTCCATCGTGATATTAATGGCGAACGCAACATTGGTCCATACTAAAAAAAAATGATGCTTGGGACGTCATTGTTTGCACTCTATTAATAGTGCACTCCCCCATTCACGCACTGACCAATATTTACCGATAATACAGTGGTAACTGAAGAGGGTAAACCGTCATCAGACTGTTGTTATATTTGTACATGCATATTGAAAACTTAATTTTGTAATAACAATTTATTGAGAAAAAATATTCAAACATGAATTAAAAAAATATATATATCCTTTTTCCAATTTTTACCCATTTCTAGATTAAGCCTAAACTAGACTATTGTGGGTCCTTTTTATTTTCCCCATCTTCCTTAATTAACAATATCGCGTTTTCAGGTATCGACGTGCAGGTTTGTTTATGCACTGAACAAATTCCATATCGGACTTGAAAAAAATATATAGATGCAGGTACAGCACAAAGGTGAGGATGGGTTGGAAGGCGGGACCATTGCCTTTGTCGTCAGTCCAAGTAGTTCGGTAGGCTGGAAGTGGGTCAATGACATTTCAATAGGAATCGATCATAATAGTTCCATTGTATTCACGGGTTAAGTTAATATTTTGCTGTGTCTCGCCGCATTGACTTCCTTAAGAATCATGTCTTTACAACCATGACTAGCTTAATAATAAAATCAAATAAGTGATCTTACAGCCTATCCTCAGAGCCCGCTTTTCCATCCAACCTTTCCCCACTTTCCGCTCACAAAGTGTAATTGAAAACCGGAATATTTCGCGCATAAAACTGAAAGGAACGTAGAGTCGGCAAGACCCACTAATGAGATAAAATTCAGCCCCAGTTAACCGGACATATTCCGTCTATCCCAGCTCCCTGACTGAGTCTCCTGAACCTCTTCCACATCCTTACTGCTGGTATTTATTGCTCGTTCGTTCCTTCCCTGCCTTTATTCCCATTTGTTCTTAGTCAGGCCGAGAAAGCGAGGTTCGTATTAAAGAAATCTGATTGTAAATGAAATTGGTCGAGACACATCTCTACGCATTACTAAAACATGGAAAGTAATCTTGTTTCAACGGCGGAGTAACTCAATCTGCAGACTTCCTCAGACCTGGACACGGCGGAAAATTGTTGCCTAAGATATCCAGCTTGGGAAAATACTGGGTACTCAGCCAGCCCCATGTTAACTTTCCCATTTTTAATAGATTTGGAATAGACTCGTACTTGTGTTCGAAACTTTTAATGTTTGCGGAATAAGCTAATGCACGAAGCATTTCTGTGGATTTAAATTTATTTTGAATATCAGTGGGCGGAGCACTTTTTTGTGGCCTGGTCGAGTTTTTATTTCTGGTGATTGGAAATGTGGGTGCCGCAGATCTTGAAATTTATTAAAACGACACGTAATTTTTCACATTGCAATGTTGTGATTCTTCCTCTTTCATATATGGAATTTATTACTTATAAAAACCATAACAATCGGGAAACAATTTGTCATTTAATAGCAATGGAAATTTTTACTTGACAAAAATTGATTTGAATGCAAATAATTTGTTTGGAATAATGCAATATTTATTTTATAAATATTTTAAAACGGATGAGGCAAGAAGACATTTAGAACACACCATTGGAGAAATAAATAGCATAAAAGGCTCATGGAAAAATTTGTTTTTAATATTAACTAATTAGGATTGAAGTTTTGTAAGTTTAATAAGATCGCTATGTATTTGTCATACGCAAGACTAAGCAATTTCACAAATTATAATCCTCTTTTATTTCAAACTAAGCTTTGGTAGTATGCGTTGTAAAAGTGGGCAATAGGCTTATTGATCGGGCCTGGGTACATAATGAGGAAATAGGCTACATGTGACTAGGCTGTATTTACAGTAGACTTGATTTTTATAATATACTACGTCATAGTGTTAAGCTTTACACCGATCTTATTCATAGTTTTATATTTTACAATTATATGCATAATATAAATGTAAAATTATTAGAGATGGAGATAGAGGGGCCATGTCTCCGATAAATGGAATTATTATATGAACAACTCTCACCTTTGTATTCCTCTTCATTGTAGTGAGAGCTTCGTGCTCTCAGCTACCAATACCTTAGCATTGAATACTAACCCTAGCATTATATGATTTCAAAACCATATACTCAGACCTACAAGGGAAGTTACTGTGGGATTCTTGGGATTAAATTCCTTATAAAAAGTCTTGCATAATTTTTCACAACAACTGCTTGTGTGCTTGTGTTAGTCCCTTTCCGGAAGCCTCCGGCCAGTATTCTATGATATAAAGTTACCAATAAGCTTATTATAACAACTTTCTCAAATATTTTACTAAGTACTAGGAGAACACATTACAGTCGATAAATATATTATTGTGCGTCCTATATATAGGCGTTATTTATTCAATCTTGTATAAATCAATCAGAAAAATTGCCTAGTGTGACATTGCATAGAGCAGCGTGTCTGTATATATTAACTAAGGCCTAGACTTGGCATTTTCAGAGGTACATGCGTGTATTTGAAAGAATTTGAGTTTTTAATTTCATAAATTTAACCCGACGTTATTATTATTATTAAATCAAATAATATAAATTGTTATAGTTATCACAGCCTATCCCTGGAGAGGGTGACTAGTCATTACAGTAGACTTACTATGATTACATTTCTCTTCCCTGGTGGGGTTCACTTAAATGTTTTGTTCAATAGATCGGATATTTTTAAGTGACTACACTGGTTTGTTCACACTAGGGATATTTATTATATTACTTTTACATTTGTATAGTTTTAGGCTTCTCTTTTTTGTTCACATTGTGTGATCTGATTTTGAATATCACAGGCCTCTATTGAAAATATGAATATTCACGATATACCCTGAACGGCTAAGTTTCCGATAATCTAACTGAAAATTTATGAAATTGAAAATCCCTTAATTTTGAAATGTTTAATCGTAATGTGTGCACTGAAACGACGTTGGCAGATAAAGATATTTAAATTCGTTGAAGTTAGGCTTCCCCCTCCCCATCTGTCTCGCTGCTAACCAGAATTAAGATGCTCGAGGAGAAGCCTGAAAAAGGTTCCTAGGGTAGTGGGCGTGGCATAATGAGGGTGAGGAAGTAGGGCAACACTCTTGTGGCGCCGGAGTCCTCATAATGAAGTTTTGCCTGGTCGAAGATGGGTCCTAATCCAATCTCTCCTCTGCTCAAGATCAAATAAACTTTAGTGACTGACGATCGCAGAATACTGAAAAGGGGCTTTTTTGTTTTTTATTTAAGAGCAGAATTAAAGATGCTTTTTTGTATTTTGGGAGCGTTGAGGTAATTTTCAGATGTTTTATTTTGTGACGGGAGTATTGGTCTTAATATCACGTTCTGCGAAATAGTGATCTTCGTCAGGTAATCCATAAAAGGTTCCTTATTTAGTGTGAGAGGCTGCTGTGAATGGCATAGCCAAAGACTAGTACTGTATCTGGAACTGTCTCACGGGTTATTTGTCTCAGAGGGTGTTAGGAGTGAATGCAGATTTAATCAGATGACCAAAAGTGTGTGTTAATGCCCTCGCGCAGAAATATCTCGTTAAAAAGTTTGTTTATAAAAAAAAAACTGGTCAGTAGAATTCTTTACTGACTATACTTGAATTCAGTAGGGGTAACTCTTTACCCCCTACTGACCATGTGATGGTCAGAGGGAAACCATGCCCCTCTTCGGACACGTTTTTACTAAAAAAAAAAAATGGTTATAAAAAAGATTTTAGAGTGTCTTAGAAGAATCTTAGATCTAGAGACGGCGTTGATCCTCAGGTAGGGTGCAAAAACTACGCCCTTGTTCATCTTGCATATCCCCTCCCCCTCCACCCTCTTGCAGACTACACAATCCCCCCCCCCCATCCACCCTCTTGCAGACTACACAACCCCCCCCCCATCCACCCTCATGCAGACTACACAACCCCCCCCATCCACCCTATTGCAGACTACACAACCCCCCCCATCCACCATCTTGCAGACTATACAACCCCCCCCCATCCACCCTCTTGCAGACTACCCCTCCCCCTCCACCCTCTTGCAGACTACACCCCCCTCCACCCTCTTGCAGACTACACAACCCCCCCATCCACCCTCTTGCAGACTACACAATCCCCCTATCCACCCTCTTGCAGACTACACAACCCCCAACCCCCCAGCCACCCTCTTGCAGACTACACAACCCCCCCCCCCATCCACCCTCTTGCAGACTACACAACCCCCCCCCAATCCACCCTCTTGCAGACTACACAACCCCCCCACATCCACCCTCTTGCAGACTACACAACCCCCCCCATCCACCCTCTTGCAGACTACACAACCCCCCCCCCATCCACCCTCTTGCAGACTACACAACCCCCCCCATCCACCCTCTTGCAGACTACACAACCCCCCTCCCCCATCCACCCTCTTGCAGACTACACAACCCCCCTCCATCCACCCTCTTGCAGACTACACAACCCCCCTCCCATCCACCCTCTTGCAGACAACACAACCCCCCCCCCATCCACCCTCTTGCAGACAACACAACCCCCCCCCATCCACCCTCTTGCAGACAACACAACCCCCCCCCCCCCATCCACCCTCTTGCAGACTACACATCCCCCCCCACATCCACCCTCTTGCAGACTACACAACCCCCCCCCATCCACCCTCTTGCAGACTACACAACCCCCCCCCATCCACCCTCTTGCAGACTACACAACCCCCCCCCCATCCACCCTCTTGCAGACTACACAACCCCCCCCATCCACCCTCTTGCAGACTACACAACCCCCCCCCATCCACCCTCTTGCAGACTACACAACCCCCCTTCATCCACCCTCTTGCAGACTACACAACCCCCCCCCCATCCACCCTCTTGCAGACAACACAACCCCCCCCCCCATCCACCCTCTTGCAGACTACACAACCCCCCCCCCATCCACCCTCTTGCAGACTACACAACCCCCCCCCATCCACCCTCTTGCAGACTACACAACCCCCCCCCCATCCACCCTCTTGCAGACTACACAACCCCTCCCTCATCCACCCTCTTGCAGACTACACAACCCCTCCCTCATCCACCCTCTTGCAGACTACACAACCCCCCCCCATCCACCCTCTTGCAGACTACACAACCCCCCCCATCCACCCTCTTGCAGACTACACAACCCCCCCCCCCATCCACCCTCTTGCAGACTACACAACCCCCCCCCCCATCCACCCTCTTGCAGACTACTACCCCCCCATCCACCCTCTTGCAGACTACCCCCCCCCATCCACCCTCTTGCAGACTACCCCCCCCCATCCACCCTCTTGCAGACTACCCCCCCCCATCCACCCTCTTGCAGACTACCCCCCCATCCACCGTCTTGCAGACTACCCCCCCCATCCACCCTCTTGCAGACTACCCCCCCCCATCCACCCTCTTGCAGACTACCCCCCCCACATCCACCCTCTTGCAGACTACCCCCCCCCCATCCACCCTCTTGCAGACTACATCCCCCCCATCCACCCTCTTGCAGACTACCCCCCCCCCCATCCACCCTCTTGCAGACTACACCCCCCATCCACCCTCTTGCAGACTACCCCCCCCCCCCATCCACCCTCTTGCAGACTACCCCCCCCCATCCACCCTCTTGCAGACTACCCCCCCCCCATCCACCCTCTTGCAGACTAACCCCCCCCCATCCACCCTCTTGCAGACTACCCCCCCCCATCCACCCTCTTGCAGACTACCCCCCCCCCATCCACCCTCTTGCAGACTACCCCCCCCCATCCACCCTCTTGCAGACTACCCCCCCCATCCACCCTCTTGCAGACTACCCCCCCCCCATCCACCCTCTTGCAGACTACCCCCCCCCATCCACCCTCTTGCAGACTACCCCCCCCCATCCACCCTCTTGCAGACTACCCCCCATCCACCCTCTTGCAGACTACCCCCCCCCATCCACCCTCTTTCTTACATGCCCCTCTACACTTTGTGCATATACTCGAGTCTTCTCATGTAGCACTCCCACCCCTTGTCTCCCCCTCTTTCATATACCCCCCTGCGTACACCACTTTTCCCCCGCTTGCAACACCCCCCCCCACCCCTACGCTAACCACTCCCACATTACTCCCTTTTCCACCCCTATTCTGCACTAATTTCTCTCCCTTCACTCTAATACTTTTTACATGCCTTCCCTCTTCCACCATGTTCTATTTAACACCTGATTTTTTTTATTTTTCCTCTTGGCCCCCATTCCCCCGCCACTCTGCCCCCCCCCCCCCCGCCAATCGTATACTCCTTCCCACCTTACAACGTCTCCCCCCTCCCCACCTTACAACGTCTCCCCCCTCCCCTCCCCAACTCGACAGTGACTAACCTAACCCAAACCGTTCTTGGCTGGCAAAAATGAAGAAGTCGGGCTGCTAAACGAACGGAGATGCATTTTTCGATGGCATTACGGGGAAGGGGGCCACCCCTCCTCCACCCCCTGGAAACTCGATAAAGTAGAAGGGGGTGGAAAGAGGAGAAAACCTTTTTGTTGTCATTATTTGGTAAATTTAGTTAAATATTCGTGTTCGCCCTAACCTGTCATTCTTATTGCTGACGAGTCTGTTTCCAGACTCGTATACGTGGAAGAATGTACAGGTTTTAATTAAGAAACTCGCCATCAAAATAGAGCTCTTAGGTTCGCAATGTATTAGTCAGCTACTCGAGCAAATCTACGGCAGCCTAATCTATATTTTGATTCTTTTTTTTTCTCTCTCTTTATTCTGCCTAGTTTTCCTCGTCGTCCCTTTTTCTCTTGTCCATCCCTTTGCTTTGTCTTTTACCCATCACTTTGCTTTCTCTTACCCATCCCATGGTTCTCTTACCCATCCCATGGTTCTCTTACCCATCCCATGGCTCTCTTACCCATCCCATGGCTCTCTTACCCATCCCATGGCTCTCTTACCCATCCCATGGCTCTCTTACCCATCCCATGGCTCTCTTACCCATCCCATGGCTCTCTTACCCATCCCATGGCTCTCTTACCCATCCTATGGCTCTCTTTTACCCATCCCATGGCTCTCTTTTACCCATCCCATGGCTCTCTTTTACCCATCCCATGGCTCTCTCTTACCCATCCCATGGCTCTCTCTTACCCATCCCATGGCTCTCTCTTACCCATCCCATGGCTCTCTCTTACCCATCCCATGGCTCTCTCTTACCCATCCCATGGCTCTCTCTTACCCATCCCATGGCTCTCTCTTACCCATCCCATGGCTCTCTCTTACCCATCCCATGGCTCTCTCTTACCCATCCTTTGGCTTTCTCACCTTTCCGTGTGTCCAGCCTTCCCATTCCACCCACCATTGCCTACTTCTCCCGCCACCGCTCCGCCTCCTCACGTTCTGTTCCTTTTAAATAGCACAGTGGTGAGGTTTTGCTTGAGAATAGTGAATAAGTAATGTAATACACACACGGATTATTATCCTTCCCGCGCTGGGCAGTGGCGCCCGGCGACCCACAAGCATTCGCCCGAGAATTGGGCCATAGTGCTCAACCTCTCTTACTGACCTCGCGTGACCCACGCGAGTGAAGTCTCGCGAGAAGCGAACGATGAGATCTGCTGTTTGAGACTGCAAGAGTGCGCGCCCGCGCGCTGCTTAGAAAACCGGGTTAGCGGTCGACAGGTAAAAAAAAATGTTTAATCCTGAAAAGTCGGTTCATATTCTTTCCCCTCGTCAGATACGTGTACTATCGTATGCAAGGGGAATGAGTTAGTATCGCCAGGATGCAAGCGTGGCAGGGACAAACGCTAACAAAGGAGCAAACAATTGGTTACGGTTGACGAGCAGGTTGTTAGCAAACATAGCGCAAGTCCAGCGTAATCCCTGACCATTGTTTGACACTTGCGTGACCTGACCTGTTGATTAATTTGGTTTATTTTGTTGATTTTGGCAAAAATATATATATATATGTCGTACCTAGTAGCCAGAACGCACTTCTCGGCCTATTATGCAAGGCCCGATTTGCCTAATAAGCCAAGTTTTCATGAATTAATTGTTTTTCGACTACGTAACCTACCTAACCTAACCTAACTTTTTCGGCTACCTAACCGAACCTATAAAGATTGGTTAGGTTAGGTTAGGTAGGGTTGGTTAGGTTCGGTCATATATCTACGTTAATTTTAACTCCAATAAAAAAAAATTGACCTCATACATAATGAAATGGGTAACTTTATCATTTCATAAGAAAAAAATGAGAGAAAATATATTAATTCAGGAAAACTTGGCTTATTAGGCAAATCGGGCCTTGCATAGTAGGCTGAGAAGTGCGTTCTGGCTACTAGGTACGACATTATATATATATATATATATATATATATATATATATATATATATATATATATATAATATATATATATATATATATATATATATATATATATATATATATATATATATATATAATATATATATATATATATATATATATATATATATATATATATATATATATATATATATATATAATTGCTGGTCTTGCTTTTATTTAGGCTTATCCTTGTTACAGGGGAAATAGGCATCATCTTGGGGGGGGGGGGGGAAGGGGACCGTGTGGATTTAATTGTACATATATACAAACTATTGTAGTAATACTGAGGAAAATATATACCGCAGGAATGGTTGTTTGTAAATAAGAGTAATTTGTAGCGTAAAAAAATCGTGAAAAAAATGAAACTGCATTGAATTTTACTATGATGTATAATAAAAAATTAAGAAGTCAGGGTATTATTCTAAAATTGGAACGATGGACTGAACAGTGAAATATCATAAAACACTGTACATAGGATCCCAGTCTTTTCTGCGATCTTTATATGTAAAACAATTCTATATAAGTAGAATTACATATAATGTAAGCAGAGTTACCTTGGGAGAAACTTTAACCAAACACTTTTATCGTCAAAATACACCATGGATCTTTAAATATTAGTGTGCTCGCTAAACTTTGCTTGCTATGCATCTTGGCTCAGTATTACTGACACTGTGCTGCCAATATTCAACCTGGCTTGCTCATTCATACTGTGTACGATTAACATTCATACCTGAATAAAAATATGCATTCGTGTAAAGCTACACCTTGACTCAACCAGACGCAACTTTGCTTATCCAAAACCACTTAACCATATCCATCTTGGCCTCCATTGCACCCTATGCGTCAATCAGGTTTTATCAAGGGTAACCTAAATATACCTTGAGGAGGCCAGGCGAGACCTGAGGTGCTCCAATATCCTATCCTGGGCAGGTTGGATAATAGATTGCTAGCTAGCTCCTAGATTCTTACATATCTTTTAGGACATTGTCTTTTAGAATAAAAGGCAAGATGCCCGAGGCTTCCAATTCACTTAAAAGCCTGCTGAGATGCGTTGCTGTTTCCTGAAACACTTGCCTAGATATCTAGTTGGTTACTGAAACGCATGCTTAGACACCTAGTTAGTTCCTGAAATACAATAAAACACCTAAGTCCTTTAGCACTTGCCAAGGGTTCCAACTGGTCCTTTAGCACTTGCCAAGGGTTCCAACTGGTCCTTTAGCACTTGCCAAGGGTTCCAACTGGTCCTTTAGCACTTGCCAAGGGTTCCAACTGGTCCTTTAGCACTTGCCAAGGGTTCCAACTGGTCCTTTAGCACTTGCCAAGGGTTCCAACTGGTCCTTTAGCACTTGCCAAGGGTTCCAACTGGTCCTTTAGCACTTGCCAAGGGTTCCAACTGGTCCTTTAGCACTTGCCAAGGGTTCCAACTGGTCCTGTAGCACTTGCCAAGGGTTCCAACTGGTCCTGTAGCACTTGCCAAGGGTTCCAACTGGTCCTGTAGCACTTGCCAAGGGTTCCAACTGGTCCTGTAGCACTTGCCAAGGGTTCCAACTGGTCCTGTAGCACTTGCCAAGGGTTCCAACTGGTCCTGTAGCACTTGCCAAGGGTTCCAACTGGTCCTGTAGCACTTGCCAAGGGTTCCAACTGGTCCTGTAGCACTTGCCAAGGGTTCCAACTGGTCCTGTAGCACTTGCCAAGGGTTCCAACTGGTCCTGTAGCACTTGCCAAGGGTTCCAACTGGTCCTGTAGCACTTGCCAAGGGTTCCAACTGGTCCTGTAGCACTTGCCAAGGGTTCCAACTGGTCCTTTAGCACTTGCCAAGGGTTCCAACTGGTCCTTTAGCACTTGCCAAGGGTTCCAACTGGTCCTTTAGCACTTGCCAAGGGTTCCAACTGGTCCTGTAGCACTTGCCAAGGGTTCCAACTGGTCCTGTAGCACTTGCCAAGGGTTCCAACTGGTCCTTTAGCACTTGCCAAGGGTTCCAACTGGTCCTTTAGCACTTGCCAAGGGTTCCAACTGGTCCTTTAGCACTTGCCAAGGGTTCCAACTGGTCCTGTAGCACTTGCCAAGGGTTCCAACTGGTCCTGTAGCACTTGCCAAGGGTTCCAACTGGTCCTGTAGCACTTGCCAAGGGTTCCAACTGGTCCTGTAGCACTTGCCAAGGGTTCCAACTGGTCCTGTAGCACTTGCCAAGGGTTCCAACTGGTCCTGTAGCACTTGCCAAGGGTTCCAACTGGTCCTGTAGCACTTGCCAAGGGTTCCAACTGGTCCTGTAGCACTTGCCAAGGGTTCCAACTGGTCCTGTAGCACTTGCCAAGGGTTCCAACTGGTCCTGTAGCACTTGCCAAGGGTTCCAACTGGTCCTGTAGCACTTGCCAAGGGTTCCAACTGGTCCTGTAGCACTTGCCAAGGGTTCCAACTGGTCCTGTAGCACTTGCCAAGGGTTCCAACTGGTCCTGTAGCACTTGCCAAGGGTTCCAACTGGTCCTGTAGCACTTGCCAAAAGTTCCAACTGGTCCTGTAGCACTTGCCAAGGGTTCCAACTGGTCCTGTAGCACTTGCCAAGGGTTCCAACTGGTCCTGTAGCACTTGCCAAGGGTTCCAACTGGTCCTGTAGCACTTGCCAAGGGTTCCAACTGGTCCTGTAGCACTTGCCAAGGGTTCCAACTGGTACTGTAGCACTTGCCAAGGGTTCCAACTGGTCCTGTAGCACTTGCCAAGGGTTCCAACTGGTCCTGTAGCACTTGCCAAGGGTTCCAACTGGTCCTGTAGCACTTGCCAAGGGTTCCAACTGGTCCTGTAGCACTTGCCAAGGGTTCCAACTGGTTCTGAAACACCTAAAACTCAATGCCGGAACTTTTACAATTTTTTAAGCGTAAAAACTCACGCTATGAAGCTCTCAGACACCAAAATAAGACAAATGTTGTCTCTAGATACTATACTCGAGAATGGTAGCCTAATACCTATACATACTAAAAGATGCGAAACGCACAATAAATGTAAACTTGGTGATGGTGGGCATTAATGTTAAAACTGATTAAGTGGTATAAACTGTACACACACACTTCCGCCCCACAAAATGTTAGTCTTTAGGTGTCATTCATAAATACATCTACAAGATTGCGTAGGCAGAAAAAGTTGACTGGTTAAAATTGCCATTGCTTGTCTACCAGAAAGCAAGATTATATACTCTTGTGTAAGCCTCTTAAGTTATCATAGACAAAAACCTACTTATGAATCTCGATCAATTGTCTCCTCTCAGGAGTGCATCGTAATCAAAACAAATGTATTTAGTTTGAGACCCAAAACACTGGCTCTATGTGCAAGCCTCGTCCGCCTTAACCTCGCCGCGCGGTGACGGGGAAAATTACGAAGAACTGAGAAGAATATCGTCTTCCCTCTTATGCATTGTTTAGATTTAGAAAAAAAACACTATGACTAAAGAAAAGAATTAAACATATGAAAGACGGCCAAATTTCCACACTTTTTTCCCCCTCGAGGCCTGTATCGTAAGCCTGGGAATCTGGGAATTGAGTCATTGAGTCACTGGGAATCGTAAGCCATGATGAACTCTACTTGTGGACCACCTATTAGAGCAGGTTGTCCTGGGAAGGAATTTTGGGATGAAAGGATGGAAGCCTTTTGCTTTGTTTACCTTGGGGTCGCGTGGGAGGAGGTACTCCCACACCAGCAGCCCTCCCACAGCCCCGGCCAAACACTTGCTAATATAAATGTCTGCTAATTGGAGTCTTCGCTGCATTTGGTTAATTGGCGATTCTTGAGCGTCACCGCGAAAGTCTTGAATGTTACAGTAAAGATGCATCTGTTGAAATTGCTGGAGATGGGAAAGAGTTGTGCGGGCTTGGTTCTTCTTTGCATCACATAGTTGTGCGCGAGATATTGAAGCGTACAAATTGAATGTTTTATGTAAAAAGTCGAAAATTGTATTCAGATTAATGAGATTTTAGATGCGATATACCTAGGTTAGGTGGATTCATGCGAGTTTGTACGCTGTAACATCAGGAAAATTTGTCTTTCTGCGATGCTTTACAAATTGTGAAAGTTAGTGTAGTTTGTGTAGATGTCCCTATGTTGTATTAATGTATTTTTTTAAACATTCATACAGTACATGTAAAAAACTTATTGCCAACTATATACCGCTGGGCTAAGTGTGCAACAAGGGCCAAGCCCAAGTTGATCGGCCAGGTAACATGCAAGTGCCACTAGGCGATGCTCTGACGCCAGGAAGCACAAACACTCGGCAGCAACACATGCCACCACTCCTAGAGTCTTGCAAGACACGCGCGTGTGTGTGCGCGTGTGTGCAACTTGCAGGAGATGGCAGCGACGCTCTCCCGGATATCGGCAGGAAACAATTAATTCATAAACCTCCAACAATTATTATGTACGACCTCATTGTTTTATTTTTGCCATGGGGGGGGGGGGTAAGGGTGAGAGCGATGCAGAGGGGGGGGGGGTAAGGGTGAGAGCGATGCAGAGGGGGGGGGTAGGGAGCGATGCAGGGGGGGGGGGTAAGGGTGTCGCTGCTTTTTCATAGGTTGAATTTGTGACGTTGGTTACCATGACGTACCAAACACGACAGTTGAGAGGACGGATTCCTCCGCCAAATTACGTTCATCTTGTATTAGACCTCTTAATTTCTAACACTTGTGTGGCAGTGGGGATTAAGTCTAGGTGTGCTGAGCCTCGCCTAGTCCAGACGTAAACAAAGACATGGATTCAGCATCAATGAAAAATAAACACATGAGTACGTGTTAAGGTCTCGAGGAACAAAGACAAGCTTCAGGCAAGGATCAGCAGGTGTAGGACGAACAAGGATAATGATCAGCAGGTGTAGGGCTGACAAGGATCAGCAGGTGTAGAGCGAACAAGCACAAGGATCAGCAGGTTTAGGGCTGACAAGGATCAGCAGGTGTAGAGCGAACAAGCACAAGGATCAGCAGGTTTAGGGCTGACAAGGATCAGCAGGTGTAGAGCGAACAAGGACAAGGATCAGCAGGTGTAGGGCGGACAAGGACAAGGATCAGCAGGTGTAGGGCGGACAAGGACAAGGATCAGCAGGTGTAGGGCGGACAAGGACAAGGATCAGCAGGTGTTGGGCGGACAAGGACAAGGATCAGCAGGTGTAGAGCTAACGAGGACAAGGATCAGCAGGTGTAGGACGAACAAGGACAAGGATCAGCAGGTGTAGAGCTAACGAGGACAAGGATCAGCAGGTGTAGAGCTAACGAGGACAAGGATCAGCAGGTGTAGGACGAACAAGAGGACTTGCAATACAGGCCTGACAGGACCAGCAGGAATTGGTGGTGGGGGATATAGGAGGTAGGGGAGGAGGCGGTGACGAGCAAGCAGGCTATAGGGAGCTATGGGTTAAAGCCTAGAAAAGGGTGTGGAAACTAGAGGTGAGATACGGGCTCACCATAGCCCGTGCTACATGGACACTTCGCTCTGAGTACTGTAGCTAAATCTGAAACATAGAGGTGAGGGAGGGTGGCGGGTAGACGTTCACTGCAGTAAGTCGTTAATGAACATTGTGGATTGTGTGGAGCAGGTCGGTGGCTGTGGTGTGGCGCTGGTGGCTGTGGCGCTGTGGTGCTGGTGGCTGTGGTGCTGGTGGCTGTGGCGCTGTGGTGCTGGTGGCTGTGGCGCTGGTGGCTGTGGCGCTGTGGTGCTGGTGGCTGTGGCGCTGGTGGCTGTGGCGCTGTGGTGCTGGTGGCTGTGGCGCTGTGGTGTGGCGCTGGTGGCTGTGGCGCTGTGGTGCTGGTGGCTGTGGCGCTGGTGGCTGTGGCGCTGTGGTGCTGGTGGCTGTGGCGCTGGTGGCTGATGATGACGTAGTGGTGTTGGCACTATTTCTTCAGCTACTTGTTACTAAGAGGTTTTAGTAATGGTGGTAGAAATGGTGAAGTAGAGATGACAACTCTTGGAATAGAGATGGTGGTAGTAATGTTGGTTGTGGCGGGGATTATGGTGGTGGTTTTCGTGGTGATAACGAAGGTAATGATGATGGTGGTTGTGTAGGCGATTGTGGTGGTGATATTGGTAGTGGAGGCTATCGTGGTGGTGATAGTGGAGGCGATTGTGGTGGTGATAGTGAAGGCGATTGTGGTGGTGAGGAGGCAAGAGACTTGGGACTGATGGCCAGCCCTCATTAAGCCCACAGGCCGTCAGTTTAAATAATGGGTCCCCATGAAAACGACCCAGCGGGGGGTTGTGGGGAGGGGGGGGGGGGGGTGGGAGATGATGTATATCGAGGGGAGAGGGAAGGGAGGGAGGGGTCGTGTGGGTGAGAGGGGAGTTAAGGATACGGAAGGAGAGGAGAAAGGGTAGGAGGATAGAAGAGAAAGAAGGAAATGGATGATGTTGATAGGATGGAATATAAGGATGAAGATAAAAATGAAAGGAGAAAAGATAAGGAAGGTGAGGGGGAGGGCTAGTGGGACATTGGGGGAGGAGGTATGAGGGAAATCAGTTATAGGCAGAGGGGAAGTTATGCTGGATATAAGGGATAGAACAGTAGACTGGACGGATTTGTCGATTGACAATATATCCTACGAGGTAGTGGATGGATAAGGACGGAGGATGAGGCCAGTTGAGTGCAGGCGCCTCCGATACCGTAATAAATTTAGTTATTAAATATTTGGCTTAGCTGTAAATATTTAAATATATTGAAGCAATGCGAACAGTTAAGCATGCCCGTTAGACTCGTGCTTTCCCGCGCGCGCTCTGGTGGCAGCAGTGGCGCGCGCGCCAGGATACAATATTAGGCTACGTAACGGCACACCAAAATGCTTGGAAATAATTCAAACATTATTTAACACTAAAGACAAAATGATGGTAATTGAGAGTGTGGTGGGAGTGGTGCAGAGGGAGGTAGTGATGATCAACACTAGGAAAGACTGGTGTGGCACAAGACACAGCAAATGAGGAAATTTAATATAAAAAAATGCAATTAAAACAATTTCGACAACAGGACATAATTACAAATATAGTTGGGGAAATGTTATTAATGAAATCATGCAATCCAGTTTATCGTCCGAGGAGAGATTGATTTGTATCATCTTGAGTTTTCTTGGAGCTCAGAATTCCACCAGGATACTGTGTAAGGAACGTTTCTCTTAAGATGATCTCAAAACATTCCTTGTGCTTATCGCGAGTTGTGATCGGCTTTACACCCTTGTGGTTCGTGGTGATCATTATAGGTTAACGTTGGCAGATCTCCTGAGCTGTCGTGTCTAGCTGGTGCTTGATCTGTGATTTGGTGATGACTTGTTTGTTCTGGTGGGGGGGGGGGGGGCAGGGAGGGTGTTGTAGGTGTAGTGGTGTAGGAAGCCCTGCAGGGGGGGGGAGGGGACCATCAGTAATGCCATGCAATGACTTTTTTTCCTTGTTTGTATTATCATGTATATTTATAACCGTGGGGTTCAATTAGCCTCGAATGCTTCCTCGTCCATTTATTTACAACTATTAAACTGAAGTTCCTCTCTCTCCTCTTTCTTTCTTTCTTTTTCTTTCTTTTTCTTTCTTTTTCTCTTTCTTTTTTCTCTTTCTCTTTCTTTCTTATACCAAGCCCATACAGCGTTCCAACCACTTTTTTTTTTTTGGGGGGGGGGGAAGGGAGGAGGATATCTGGATTTCAACATACTAGTAATCCCATACGGGCTATTCATGCCCGTGCCACCTCTTGGGTGGCTTAATCTTCATCAATCAATCACCGGTAATCCATCACCACCTTTTGCAGAATCTCCTATCGGGCGTCTAGGCCTCTACGATTGTAAAGCATGTCGATGTCTATATACAATGCGTACATATAGGCTAGCCAAGGCCCATATAAACCTAGTCAAATAGGCAACCACAACCTGTGTGAAGACCATTGTAAGGTCACATACAAGTGGCCCAATGGGAAGCAGAAGAGACTAGGTAGGATGGGGGGGGGGGGAGGGTAACACATATTCTGTTACACACAGACATCACAATTGCGTGACGCATCAAATGAACAAATCCACAAGGTGACGAGGCTTCGAACCTGCGTCCGAGAGCATCCCAGACGCTGCCTTAATCGGACGCAGGTTCGGATCCTCGTCACGGCCCCTGTGGATTTGTTCACGTATTCTATATTTGGAGATAAACGTGTAACTCCATCACTGATGCCTCTGTATTTTTACTATTCATCACCACAACCACCATACTTACAGCCATGCCGCCACCACCTTTTGAAATTCTTACAGTATCTTCCCTCATAATTCCAGTAACAACACAATCACTGCCCACTGCAACTACCACTTAAGATGTTAATAAACTCGGATTCAGTGCCGCGTGCTTTACTATTTTTTGTTAAACTTTCCGCATTAAGCCCGAATTGAGCAGCAGATTGATGAAGAGGTGTTAGAAAAAGGTGTGTAGGTTCAAGAGCAGTGCAAGGTACATGCTGGACCAGTCATCACATTAAGCGGGTCTACAATTAGCTGGGAGGGGCATAAGAGCCGAGCTTGACTTTTCAAACGTGTAAATCAGCTTATTTTTCTCCTAGAATGAAATGTGTACATGAACACAAGTTGCAAAGTTTGTCTGTATCCGGCGGAAACCATCTCGAGCTTAGCATGGAAATTGCTGCGGTCGGGCAGCATCCGCAGCTGCTGTCATGAAGCTCAACCAGAACAATAGCTCGTCAAAGAGTATGAAGACTTATGCCTGTTTATGCTTAACTCGATCCTCGGAGGGAGTTTTATCACTAAACTCGATGATCAATGCCCTGCAATGTTTGTAGGTTTGTCTACTTGTATCAGCCTAGTTGAAGGACTCGATCTGATGAAAGGGTTCGCATCATAAGGTTCGCTAGCGGGATGTAATTTATTTATTTATTATTTATTTAATTATTTATATACAAGAAGGAACATTGGGTTTGTGAGGAATACATAGCATAGTATTTACACTCTTGTAAAGCCACTAGTACCCGCAGCGTTTCGGGCAGGTCCTTAATCTAACAGATAATTTTAAGTAGCTAAATTCTAGCAGAATTAATACAATGATAAGATACATTGCAAGAAAAAAATGAGATGAGAGAGATTAGTAAGTATATTAAAGCACCTTGGTATATTAAAGCTCTGATTGGTATATTAAAGTTCTGATTGGTATATTAAAGCTCTGATTGGTATATTAAAGCTCTAATTAACAGAAGCGTGTTAAAAAATTGCAAAGTACATTGAAGGTTTAAGAGTAGGTTATTTGTTTACACGAGTGGCTTGTTGACATCTACATAAACTTTGTTTTTCTAATGAAGTGTCGAGGCAAAAATAAATTGACAGGTTCTGAGGATGATTGTAACTGGTTCAATATGAGACAGTGTGACGGCCTCACTTAAAACTTTCTATAGGGCCTTAATGCCACTTTTTACCGGATCCAACTCACAGAAAAGTTAATCAGAACTGGAAGTAATAGACAATAGAGTAATAGTAATAGAGAAGTAATAGTAATAGAGTAATTTACTCCCCACGAGAATGGGGAGTAAACTAAACTTTACCGATACCGTGTGTGTACTTCTTAACTAATATACACTTCTTACATATTATTATCACAGGTGTCGCTTTTACACAGGACACTACACATGATTGTCTGCGACCTTCTAACCCGGCGAGTCCACTTCTATCGTACAACTTTTTTTTTAATTAACATATTTGCATTTGTGCAGCTGCCCTAGACTATATGCAGGGGAGTACAGTGTGTCAAAAAACTAGCTACGTGGTGCTAAAAAATCCCCATCACACAGGATGGTTAGTCATACAGAGGCATGTGATAAGTAGTTTGCACTAGCAGACTCTGGGTGCATTATGAGGATATCATCATCAACACAAGAGTGAATAAAGTAATTGCAAAGCTCTTGGTACCTCATGCCAACGGGTCTGAATGGTCTAATAACTGGGTATTCAGTGATGTAGTGCGGGAGATCATGCCCCAGTTCCTGCTCACAGAGTTTGCACCTGGAGTGCTCAGGATTGGGAGATCCGTCACCTGTAGCCACCTGCCACAGGTAACGGTAACCCAACCTGATCCTGACAACCACTGTGTCACACAGTCTGGTCGACATTTTGTGCTGCCCATAAACATTGGTGTCGGATCTGAACAAATCATAGCTTTTAATACTGGTGCTTTCACACCTTTGGGAGTCGGCAATTTCTCTATCAGACCTGAGTGTTTGGAACAGTATAGTCTTGACAGCAGAGATGGGGATACCTTGGTCTAATTCAACTTCATCTTTGTTACACGCTAATTTATCCTGTAAACGATGAGTGTAATGAGCCGTCGGTGAAGACACAATCCTCGTGGGATCTTAAATTATTTAATGGATGAGAAATTGTTTGAGATGTGACAGCTTTAAGAAGAGCAATATTCTCATTACCATTCTTGGTGACGGGTGCGTGTGAAACTTGAATGGTGAGGTACAGATAAAGAGCAATATCAGTGACAGGTAGATTGCATTTAAAAGGAATATTCAGTTTGATGAGATTGTAGGCATTTTTACTCGGATATTTATCATACAAGAAGTGAGTTGGTATGTTAGCTCCAGTCAATAGTGTGCTAACAGCACTGAATAATTCATCTCTGAGCAATGCAGGTGATGTAGTTTCTCTCATGGCTTTAAGGCAAAAGATTGTGTTGAATTGCATGATTTTCTCTAGAATGGTTGGAAGCTTCAGTTCTTTCCTCATGTTGGTGATTCTTGTGCATCTTGGGGCACCAAGAAATATCCTCGTGGCTTCATTCTGTTCTAGTCCTAGGTTCTTCAAAACAGAGGCGGGGAAGTTAATTAGACGCTAGGCGTGATAATCAACTAGAGATCTAACAAACATCATGTAAAATAGTAAAGTAGTAGGCATCCATCAGTTACAGGAGACTATGGAGTTGCGCTCTGGTTGTCAGTCTGGAGTGGCCTCTCCAGGGCGCAAAGCCAAGGTGGGTTGATAGGGAGAAGCTGTCACCCATGCAGCAGGTCCCTCCTCTCCACGGCGCCGAAAGTCTCCAATGGAAAGGGAAACGCCAATATGATTGACGATTGTAGAATATTCTAGCATATTTAACATTGATACCAATATTCTTACCGTAAGTGTTTTCAGTGGTTTCAGTCTTTTAACCTACGAAGTAGGTCGTTTACAGTGTCACATTTGATACGTATTCCAAGGTATTTGTGCTGCCCACATGTTTGTGTTCTGGTTGTTGACCTTGAAAGTTAGAGAGGCAGTAGTTCGTTCTTGGGGATGAAAATCTTTGGATTTAGTTAGAGATAACAAGACTGCATTCAGTGTTTTTAGCAGCGAGTGAATCAAGTAGAGTTGCAATCGGGTTTTGATATTTGCAACAAAACAAATATCGGCATAACAGATAATGACTTTGTCAGCTAATGTGGGAATGTCGATTATTAATTTGTGCATCAAAGCATTGAAGAGGACCAAGCACTCTACCCTGGGTGTACTCAACTCCCTGAACCATGTCAACAGTCTTCCGTTAACACCAAAAGAGGCTATAGTTGTTCTAAGATTTGTTATGTTTGCTGTATCAAAAGCAGTTTGTAATATGACACTAGTAATAGTTTTCTTGCGACGTTGACAAGTAAAAGTATTGATCTTTGATACAAATTATAATTCTTGGAGAACCCGACAGAATTCTGGTTTCTCTTGTCTAGTTTCAGTACACTACGGGTTATTCATGCGATGAGTCACAATAACGTGGCTAAAGTAAGTTGACCAGACCACACACTAGAAGGTGAAGGGACGACGACGTTTCGGTCCGTCCTGGACCATTCTCAAGTCGATATTGAGACTTCTAGTGTGTGGTCTGGTCAACCTACGGATTATTCATGCCCGTGCCACCTCTTGGGTGGCTTAATCTACATCAATCGTCCAGTTTCCATCTCTCTCGTTCTCCCTGCAAATTCTATATACAAGCAAGACCTCTTAATCGTGCAGGACTTAAGAGGCCATAAAATCGGGGGTACATTTAAGGGTCGTAGCCTGCTGTAAAGATGAAGGGGTAACTCTGGTTGACCCGCCACAACTACCTTGTTGGGCTGTGTTGGCTGG
The DNA here is from genome assembly GCF_040958095.1 of Procambarus clarkii. Lineage (NCBI taxonomy): Eukaryota > Metazoa > Arthropoda > Malacostraca > Decapoda > Cambaridae > Procambarus > Procambarus clarkii. Next base: position 7,932,067 of record NC_091158.1, read on the forward strand.
CCCGAGGCCTGGCTGGTGGGTGAGGCGACGGGAGGGCTGGTGGGTGATCAGCGGGTGAGCGAGGTACACACTTGTTACCAGTGTGTAATGTTGAGGGTGGGTCCGTGGAGGTGGGCCCCCCGCCGCTCCTCGGACACCTTCCCAGCGCTGCTCTTCAAACTCGCCTCAACTCCCAGGGGTACCTGCTTGATACTTGCTTGATGGGGGGTTCTGGGAGTTCTTCTACTTCCCAAGCCCGGCCCGAGGCCAGGCTTGACTTGTGAGAGCTTGGTTTTAACAGGCTGTTGCTTGGAGCGGCCCGCAGATATACATATGAAACCCACACCAGACCCAGTCCAGTGGGGGTTCTCCGGCCCCAAGGTTGGCTTGGGGAAGGGGAGAGGTTCATCGACGGACACGGCACTATCCTCGAGGAGCAGCAGCAGCAGTCCTGATGGTCTAGCTCACGGGTCTGAACTAGAAGTGATCGGAGCCTCATACACAATGCCAGTCAGGCATCACCGGACCATACAGTTAGTCGTTATCAGAGAACGTATTCGGCAGTTATCGGAACGAAGGTTTTTATAGCCAAAACATATCACGGTCAAGTGAACAATTGGACCCAAACAGTGCGAGAATGAGGAAGGGGAAGAGAGAGAGACACACAGAAACGTGGTATATTACTCTGGGTGATCCTCGGCGTTGGAGGCTCTGGCTGTACGATCCTCCGTAGGTGGAAACCCCTTTTGTTGAGGTGCAGATAAACCTGTACAGATGCCAAAATAATAAAAAAGCGAGTGCAATCGTAGTGGCCATGCAGTCGCTAATGAGTGCCTATAGGACTTCTATAGGCACTCATTAGCGATGGGTTGTGACTACAGGAGAACAAGGCCAGTTGGTGATGGGTTGTAGTATGGAGTCTGTCGGGGGATGCTTAGTGGCGTCACAGCTTGGTGACGGCATCATCTCTCTCTCTCAGGTTTGGTGTCAGTGGGATGTTATCTCTCGATAGATTATATCATTATTTCATAATCCCGCAAGTTAGAAATCTGTCAAATGAAGAAAGAATGGCAAAGATTAATTTACATTCTCTAGAAAGGCAAATAATTAGGGATGACATGATAGAGGTGTACACGTGGATGCACGGTCATAATAAAGGGGATATTAAAAGTATCAACACAAAATGGAACACGAAACAATGGGTATAAAATGATTAGGTTTACATTTAAGAAACACCTGGGTAAATACTGGTTCGGTAGGGTTGTTGACTTGTGGAACCAATTATCGCGTAACACAATAGAAGTAGGATCCGTTGATTGTTTCAAGCGTAGGTTAGCCATATATATATGGAGGAGATCGGATGGATATAAATAGGAGCTGCCTCGTATGGGCCAATAGGCCTTCTGCAGTTACCTTCTTAAATTCATTCTTTGATGTATTCACAGTAGGGTTTCATAGCCCTAACGATTAAGGCAGCGTCTGGGATGCTCCCGGACGCAGGTTCGAATCCTCGTCACGGCCCTTGTGGATTTGTTCATCTAGTCTATTTGTTCTAGGCGTTGGTTGACTTCGTCGCTTGTTGCCGTTGCCTTGGTTAAGGTGGCGTTGCCTTAGACTAAATGAAGCCTTGCAAGCCCCCCCCCCCTCCTCTCCCTCATCTACCCCCTACCCCCCGCCCCCTGACTAGGAGTGAACCCCTATCACCAGGCGTTAACACTCCCTCCTCCGTCACCAGGATCTCCGGGCGAGACACGCTGCGTCGGGAGGCTTCGACCCGGCGAGTCACCACCCCCTAGTACGCCAATTTGCCCAGAAACCGGTTGGCGTCGTCCTATGCTCAGCCGGACGCCCCTGGCTCCTCGTGGGATAGCCGCGGGGGGCCGGGGGGAGCTGGTTTAGGATATGTGGATGGGGAGAGATCGGGAGGGGGAATGGGTGGGTCTAAGAAATGACCTGGGTGGGGAGGTAGGGGGAGGAAGAGGGGCTTGTATAGGGGGGAGTGTTAAGAGCTTATTGGAGAATGATATAGTGGTTTAATATAATGGAAGTGTGGGCACACGTCTGTGTAGGAGGGGCAGGGAGTGTGGCGCTGTGATGGTGGTGGTAGTTGTGGTTGATTTACAGGTGTAAGTATTGTGGTGTAGGGTAGACTGGTGGGGAAGGGGGGGGGAGGCTCTCAATGTTTATTTTCAGGATAGACTAGCATATTATTATCTTAAGAGTGCTTATCTTAGGCTAGACATCGGCGCAGAAGACTCGCAATCTAATACTGTGCGCGTAGAGAGGTATCCTTAGCCAAGCATTCTCAGAAGAGAATACAGAATACAGAAGATAATTCTCAGTAACCAGCGTGTGTGCGTTCTGACCAACAACACACATTAAGACTGCATAAAAACACGCATGCAAAATATGGTAATTGTTAGGCTGGCAGGGAAGTATAGTTAAGTATTAGACACGTTAACAAGTGGTCATGTGTCGCGACTGAGGTTCACACTCGACCATTACTAGCAAAGAGCAACGGAACTTCCGGAAGAACCACCAATTCTTAATTCTGCCCACGTCCGTCCGTAATTGTCTTGGGGTTGTTCAGGCCAGTCATATCCGAACTACTACAGAAGGTCAATTTTATCTTAAGAGATATAAATGAAGACACTCGCTGCGCGATCTCAGAAATCAAGAATTTATAAATTTAATTAATTGAAAAGGCTCAAAGTAATCAGTCGATCATGATATCTATTTATCTAATTAAATAATTACCACAAATATATATTGTGAATGATTGCTACAAAAGATCAATAACTCCGGCATAGATGGTTATCTTGAGATGATTTCGGGGCTTAGTGTCCCCGCGGCCCGGTCCTCGACCAGGCCTCCATCCCCCAGGAGCCAGCCCGTGACAGCTGACTAACTCCTAGGTACCTGTTTACTGCTAGGTAACAGGGGCATCAGGGTGAAAGAAATTCTGCCCATTGTTTCTCTCCGGCGCCCGGGATCGAACCCGGGACCACACGATCACGCGTCCAGTGTTTTGTCGGCTCAGCCACCGGCTCCTCGTAGATGAAGCCACCTGGTAGATGAAGCCACCTGGTAGATGAAGCCCCCTGGTAGATGGAGCCCCCTGGTAGATGAAGCCCCCTGGTAGATGGAGCCCCCTGGTAGATGGAGCCCCCTGGTAGATGGAGCCCCCTGGGAGATGGAGCCCCCCTGGGAGATGGAGCCCCCTGGGAGATGGAGCCCCCTGGGAGATGGAGCCACCTGGGAGATGGAGCCACCTGGGAGATGAAGCCACCTGGTAGATGAAGCCCCCTGGTAGATGGAGCCACCTGGTAGATGGAGCCACCTGGTAGATGGAAGCCACCTGGTAGATAAAGCCATGGCTAACAAGAGTGCCGAGTGAACCTGTGTTCACAAGCACTGAACTCACACGCCTAATTGCAACAAAAATTAAATTGAAATAATCATCTTAATCTCACCTCGATATAATGCTAACGTATATGCATACACGCTGGCTGCCTGTCCCCCTAACACAATGAATTATTAGTTGTTATTATAAGCGCAAACTTGAATCTTGTTCAAGTTTGAACAAAACTAGCATCTTGTTCAGTACATTGTATAGAGGACTCGTTAAATTTTCCGCATGCCACCTATCCCGCCATCTCTCTCGTTCAGCGTCGACCAGGATTCATGAAGTGGGTCTGAGGCGTCTGCTGCCCCGCTCCTGTGCCAGGTAGGTTCACCACGGGCTCACCATAGCCCGTGCTACTTGCGCCGCTCCTTGTGCCAGGTGAGTTATGGGCTCACCATAGCCCGTGCTACTTGCGCCGCTCCTTGTGCCAGGTGAGTTATGGGCTCACCATAGCCCGTGCTACTTGGAACTTGTTCCGAGTAGCTGAATCTATAACAGGCGTCTGCTGCTTCCGCTGAGGTCCCTGTTGGTCTTGTTTATGTACAATACTCTGGTAGTACAGTTACCTTTGTTCTCGATTCACAATGAGAATTGCTGATCGACGCGCACCGAAACTCGAATCGAAACTCGACGCGCAACCCTCTGCGGTCTCGGGCATTTTAATCTTGAGAAATTGACGGAATATTACGTACTTCAACCTTAAGAAGGCGAGTTAGGTCTCTCTCTCCTCCTG
>NC_091158.1:7938684-7994639 GCF_040958095.1 Procambarus clarkii
TCTTGCACCAGTGCGCCGACCCCGCTACATCTTAAGGACGGAATTCTCACTAGATCACCGGTCTCCCCTCACCTTAAATGGCAACCGGCGGGTGTTCCCCTCTTGCACTAGTCCATTCAATTATCTCGGCAATTATGGCCTAGTGCTTGTGTTGCTTAGTGCTAAAATGACATACGAGGTAATTCTACGAGTGTTCATTCATTTAATTAAAATGGTGGTGGAGTTATGAATGGGGGGGGGGCTTGGGGGGGGGGGATACAATAGGGTGCTTACGACAAACAAAATGACCCTGTCAGGTGGTTGTATTATGAACACGGCCCGGACACTCTCCCACCCGATCTATGATGGGGGGGAAGGGTCTTTGAGGCACAGTGCCATTTGTACAAAACAGACTGTCGGTGGTGGCGGGGCAGAATTAACAGAAGACGGCTACTTACATCCGAGGTTCTGACATTAGTACGATGGCTGTTTACGCCTTGGCCAGCTGAAATATGCATGTACGTTAATGCGTTGGCTTCAACTAACGACACGCCCGGGTGGTGATTACTCTCCCTGGTTTCTGGCTTCGTATAGCGTGCGCCCTGCGCACCTCGCCTCCAGTACTCTCAAATGTCTATTGGGTTTGTGTCGCAAATTACGGGCTATTCATGCCCGTGCTATCTCTTGAGTGGCTTAATCTTTATCAATCAATCTTGCGTCGCAAATTGGTAAGGGGTTGTGTGTCGTGTCTCCGAGGCTGGCGTGATGCGCAGGCGCTCTACGGGAAATTATCGTCATGTGTGTGTAAGAATCTGATTCTGAATGTGAATTTGAGCCGTCTGGATTTGAGAGTGCATCAACCCTTGTGGGTGAATTGTCGTGCTGGCGGTTGAATACGTCGCCCTGGTGGGGGGGGGGTAGATATTGTTGCAGCTCCGTCTATAATGTCTTCAAATGGCTTAAGGCTTTTGAGGGGAAGTTTCGTGTATCCCGTTTTGAACATTATTTAGTACGTAGGTTGATATTACAACGGGAAAATGTTGACTGTATCCTGTGATTTGTTGAGTATTCTGGGGATCGTTCCCGATCTAAATTGATCAAATACTGTTGTTGTTTTTAAGGATACGTGTAGTTGTGGTTGTGGTGGTGGTTGTGGTGGTGGTTGTGGTTGTGGTTGTCTGTGGTGGTAAGACACGGCAGGCGGGGGAGGGATGGACAATGGACCACATGAAACTCCACAATTTTTGTTTTTAAAGACAGTGAAGATGCGGTAGGAAATAGGATGAAGAGTAGAGGTTAGAGATATACTAGTCGACTGGTGATAGAGGCGGGGGCCAGGAGACGGAGCTCAGCCAAGACGCGCACACGCACGCACGCGCGCACTCTGAACTTATACAACCACCAGGAGAATCGCGAAACTTTCTCGGCCGTGAAATGTGTAAACACTGGTATTTTCGCCGCTTTGCAATGTTTGTACTCTGCACGCACTCGGTTTGTGTTCTTAGGCATATACGCACGCGCGTGTACACCCACGAACAGTCACCACAACTTCTCCCCCATACACACACGCACACATTCACCACAACCCAGCTATATAGTCGTAATGGTTTGGCACTTTCCCCTGATAACTCCTTCCCTCCCTCAACCCCCCAACCCCCCCAACCCCCCTAAATAACCCACCCCCCATCCCCAGCACAACCACACCCCCAACACAACCCCCCCCCCCACTCCCAACATAACCCCCCCCTCCTCTCCCAACACAACCACACTCCCCAACACAACCACACTCCCCAACACAACCACACTCCCCAACACAACCACACTCCCCAACACAACCACACTCCCCAACACAACCACACTCCCCAACACAACCACACTCCCCAACACAACCACACTCCCCAACACAACCACACTCCCCAACACAACCACACTCCCCAACACAACCACACTCCCCAACACAACCACACTCCCCAACACAACCACACTCCCCAACACAACCACACTCCCCCAACACAACCACACCCCCCCAACACAACCACACCCCCCCAACACAACCACACCCCCCCAACACAACCACACCCCCCAACACAACCACACCCCCCCAACACAACCACACCCCCCAACACAACCACACCCCCCCACTCCCAACACAACCACACCCCCCCCCACTCCCAACACAACCACACCCCCCCCCACTCCCAACACAACCACACCCCCCCCCACTCCCAACACAACCACACTCCCCAACACAACCACACCCCCCCCCAACACAACCACACACTCCCCCCCAACACAACCACACTCCCCAACACAACCACACCCCCCCCCAACACAACCACACCCCCCCCCAACACAACCACACCCCCCCCCCCAACACAACCACACCCCCCCCAACACAACCACACCCCCCCCAACACAACCACACCCCCCCCCAACACAACCACCCCCCCACTCACAACACAACCACACCCCCACTCACAACACAACCACACCCCCCCCAACACAACCACACCCCCCCCCAACACAACCACCCCCCCCACTCCCAACACAACCACACACCCCCCCACTCCCAACACAACCACCCCCCCACTCACAACACAACCACACCCCCACTCACAACACAACCACACCCCCCCCCAACACAACCACACCCCCCCCCTAACACGACCACCCCCCCCACTCCCAACACAACCACCCCCCCACTCCCAACACAACTACCCCCCCCACTCCCAACACAACCACCCCCCCCACTCCCAACACAACCGCACCCCCCCCCCACTCCCAACACAACCACACCCCCCCCCCACTCCCAACACAACCACACTCCCCAACACAACCACACTCCCCAACACAACCACACCCCCCCAACACAACCACACCCCCCCCCAACACAACCACACCCCCCCAACACAACCACACCCCCCCCCAACACAACCACCCCCCCCACTCACAACACAACCACACTCCCCAACACAACCCCTCCCCCGCGACCCCAACACCCCCCACCTCAACACAATCCCCCTCCCCCAACATCCCCCCCCCCACCCCTAGCGCGCACATACATCATTCTTAGAGCATGCCGCCTCATCGTGGAGCCCCTATCTTAAAAACACATAATGAAGCTCAAAAAGGTGCAGAAATTTGCAGAGAGACTCGCCCCCAGAGCTGCGAGGGATGAGTCACGAAGAGAGACTGAAGGAACTAAACCTGACGACGTTAAAAAAAAAGGAGGGAGAGTGAAAGGGGGGGGGGGACATGATACAGACGTATAAAATACATTGAGGGATTGACAAGGTGGAAACAGGAAATGTTTACACTGAATATCAACAGAACAAGGGGGCACGGATGGAATGTTGACAGATGTGTCATAGAAATGTTAAAGTTTTCTTTGAGCGTAAGGGGTAGTGAGTAAATGGAATGACCTAAAGGGGCAATCTTGAGGTTATCTTGAGATGATTTCGGGGCTTTTTAGTGTCCCCGCGGCCCGGTCCTCGACCAGGCCTCCACCCCCAGGAAGCAGCCCGTGACAGCTGACTAACACCCAGGTACCTATTTTACTGCTAGGTAACAGGGGCATAGGGTGAAAAGAAACTCTGCCCAGTGTTTCTCGCCGGCGCCTGGAATCGAACCCAGGATCACAAGTCCAGCGTGCTGTCCGCTCGGCCGACCGGCACACTCCATTTATAACGTCAAAAGCAGATATGATAGAGAAATAGGTCAGGGGTCATTGCAAAAGAAAACTAACGAGTATAAAAGCGGAGACCAAGACCTAGAGCTCGATCCTGCAAGCACAAATAGGTGTGTACAAATAGGTGAATTACGCACGCACGCACGCCACCAACACTTTCTCCGACAGATTCACTACAAAGGAGCCGGTCGGCCGAGCGGACAGCACACTGGACTTGTGATCCTGTGGTCCTGGGTTCGATCCCAGGCGCCGGCGAGAAACAATGGGCAGAGTTTCTTTCACCCTATGCCCCTGTTACCTAGCAGTAAAATAGGTACCTGGGTGTTAGTCAGCTGTCACGGGCTGCTTCCTGGGGGTGGAGGCCTGGTCGAGGACCGGGCCGCGGGGACACTAAAAAGCCCCGAAATCATCTCAAGATAACCAAATGGCTAGTGGAAGAAGTTACAATGTTTTGCTATAGTGACTGTAGAGCGGCATAATTAACCCTGGAAAATATAACAAGATAACGCTTTTAATTTATCCAGCTGGGGCGCTCTGGTCAGGGCGGTGTACGACAAGCCTCACAAGCTTCATTAATTCCCAGAGATGCGTACGAAAGCTGTGAAAGCTTGTGCTGGTGAAATATTTAAATAGTGACGATGACTCGAGTTGGATTGCTTTGCGTGCGCGCGTGCGCGATTGTAGCGCTGCGGAGAGCTGAAGAACGCAAAAGTACATCCCAAGCTTTAGCTCTTGGGCCCGCCTCCTTTTATCATACGGTCGTTAGAATACATGTTTTTTGGACTAATCTCTTCTCTACTGTAGGTGGCTCCACCTCAACACTGCCATTACACTGAAAACGTTCGCCCTAACAAGTGATTCGTGTGTGTGTGTGTGTGTGTGTGATTCAACTACTAGTTGTCCTTACAACTACTTCATCCACTCGTATCGGAGTATTTTGTAGGTCGCAATCGTGTCCTTTTTCGTCCTGTGCTTGGGTTCACCGTCATGAGATAGTTCCTGTAGTCTTTCCTCGTAGCTTATAACCCTCAAATCTGGGACAATTCTGTTGACGAACTTAGGGACTGGGAGAAAAATATAATTGTGCTTAGTAAGTTGGACGGTTCCTGGCTGTGTAGCCAGGAACTGTGGTCTTATGTGGTCTTACATAAGCTGTTTCTTAATAACTGCTGCTCGGGTTCTTGAAGGAGGCGCTGTGCACGCCAGCTGTGCACGTCAACTGTGCACGTCAACTGTGCACGACGGGTGACTGGGCTCAGATGTGTGGGTGTGTACTGGCCTAGTTGTGCTTGAAGGGGGTTGGGCTTCGCCTGCCGTTCTGCGGGCTTGGCGTGATGTAGGTAGCTTGGTGTGTGTGTGGGGGGGGGGTTGTAGGTTGGTGTGAAGAGGGGGTTTGAGTGTGGATTGTCCCCAACCCCCTTCCCCGTCGTGTGTGATGCCTGAACTTCGTGTTCGAACTTCGGAGTACCTGGGTATGCCCGTAGTACCCAGGTACTCCGCTGTGTACCTGGGTACTCCCAGAGTACACTCGCCGCCTTAACAAATAATGTCAGAAGTAGATATGACTTAACGTGAAGTTATTGGTGTCGGTGTATTAGGCTGCTGATTGTGTGTGTGTGTGTGTGTGTGTGTGTGTGTGTGTGTGTGCGCGCGCGCGCGCGCGTGTGTGTGTGTGTGTGTGTGCGCGCGCGTGTGTGCGCGCGTGTGTGCGTGTGTGCGCGCGCGCTCGCTTTAAAGCAACACATGATAACATGGTTGTGGTAGAGATGATCAAGTGTGGTTGTGGTGTCAAGATGGCAGGCTGCTCAGTTTTTATTATATAATCTCGCTGTGAATGTAACCCAAAATGATAATAACTGTCATTTAATTTCACCTCCATCAAGGGGAAGGGGAAACGGGAGATGGAAGCCATGCCCCCTAAAAAAAAAAAAAGTTAGCCAAAAAAAAGCCTGAACTTAGCAATTATAATCAGTCTGCAGCCAAGTACAAGTCTTGAGGGGCGATTCAGCCTTATACAACGTGTGATTATATGCGACAATTGCATATCTCATTGGGCGGGTTCGTACACAAAGCCTTGCAACTCGATACACCCCGACAGACACTTCGTGCGAACCGACCTAACGTTGCAAAATGGCCAATAAAAATGATTGTTGGAGGGTTGGTGTTCCCTGGAAAAGGCTGCCTAGATCAGCACGCTGCAGCATGGTGGAATTGAGGCCACATGTAACCCACGGAGCGCCAACACTCACAGGCAACTTGATCAAGCCAAGACGTCTGGGCATTGTACACCAAGGGCACGAGGCTGTAAGGTGATGCCTCATAATGACGGCCAGCAAACATGTGCTTAAATTTGTGTTTGAATTATTTTTGTAACATGTTCATATGAGTTTGACGAGGGATGTGGGGGTAAGGGGGGGGGGGGTACTCACCTAGTTGTGCTTGAGGGGGTTGAGCTCTGGCTCTTTGGTCCCCTCTCAACTGTCAATCAACTGGTGTACAGATTCCTGAGCCTACTGGGCTCTATCATATCTACATTTGAAACTGTGTATGGAGTCAGCCTCCACCACATCACTGCCTAATGCATTCCATCTGTTAACTACTCTGACACTGAAATGTTCTTTCTAACGTCTCTGTGGCTCATTTGGGTACTCAGTTTCCACCTGTATCCCCTTGTTCGCTTACCACCCCGTGTTAAACAGTTTATCTACCCCTGTCAATTCCTCTGAGAATTTTGTAAGTAGTGATCATGTCTCCCTAAACTCTCGTCTTCCAGTGTCGTGAGGTTCAGTTCCAGTAAGCTTTCCTCATAGCTCATTCCCCTTAGTTCAGGGACTAGCCTAGTGGCACACCTCTGAACCTTTTCTAACTTCGTTTTGTGTTTGACTAGTTATGGACTCCATGCTGGAGCCGCATACTCCAGTATTGGTCTGACATATGTGGTATATAAGGTTCTGAATGATTCCTTACACAAGTTTCTGAAGGCAGTTCTTATGTTCGCCAGCCTTGCATACGCCGCTGATGTTATCTTTTTGGTATAGGCTTCAGAGGACAGGTCTGGTGTGATATCAACTCCTAGATCTTTCTCTCATCCCGACTCCTGAAGGATTTTTTCTCCCTTGTGTTTGACCTCCTGCTCCCTACGCCTATCTTCATCACTTTGCACTTGCCTGAGTTAAACTCTAGTAGCCATTTGCTGAACTATCCTCACTTTAATAAGACTTAATTGAAATCCTCAGATTAGGCAAGATTGTAATTTTGTCAATAAATGTTTATAATAATAATTTTTTTTGACCGTGTGAGGCGGGGTGTGGGGGGGGGGGGGTTGGCGTTGGTGCTTATCTAATAGTACTTACCTATCGGTGACTTTTGGGAAGTCAGTATGCCGGCCGCCTACTCGCCTTGTTGCACCTATTGCGTTATTTTAACTATTCTGATGTCTTATTATGTGTTGATACTTTTAATACCCCTATTTAGTTTCCCCTTGTTATGCAAATGTATCCACCTGTACACCTCTATTAGTGTTAAATTCATTAATTATGTAAACCATTTGGATAACTAACTGCATTTGGACAACTTTCCTTCTCAAAGTTAGTTCTTATTATTGTATAAATCAGTTATTCAACGTTGTTTCACCATGCGATAGCGGGGGTGTGGGGTTGACGGAAGATAGAAGGTCTTGGGTACATCAGTGGGGAACTAACTCAGGGGATTAGTGCCGTAATAAACTCCCCTGAGACGGGTAGGTGGGTGGGGCGGCCGGGTAGGTGGGTGGGGCGGCCGGGTAGGTGGGTGGGGCGGCCGGGCGTGCAATTATGGCGGGAAACAGCTTGAATTCCTGTAGCATGCATTCACAGGGCGTCTTAGTGTAACTTCACTAGAATTGGGAGTAGGGGGAGGTTATTGACCAGTGTTCAGTCCTTCTCCGACTCCCTTTTCGGGCGAGTTTTGAGTTCTCGCCTGTTTGTGCCTGCACGATAGAGTATTAACTATTGAACATTACTATTCTGTCCGCCGTGGCCTATTTCCCTATTATATCTACTTTTAAAAATAGTGCTTGTTTCCATAACCTGCTCCTCTATTGCATTACATTTATCCACTATTACACTAAATTAAAAGTTTCTAACATCTCTGACTCGTCTGGGTTTCTTAATTAAAAAAAAATATCAACTTTTCCATTATGTCAATCCCCTGTATTTTCTACGTCTCTATCATGTCACCTCCCCCCTCCTAATGCTCGTCAATGACACGTTTGGTCTGTAGTTAAGTGCCTCGCCTCTAACTCCTTTATTTTAAATTGGTATCACATTTTCCCCTCTCCCAGCAGCCGGGCAACTCTACCTGTGTAAGTGACCATTACAGATTAATGCTAGAGGTATGCTGAGGGCCTGTGCTGCTGCTTTAACATCTGGTAATGCTAGCTGCTTCCTAACTTCCTGTGTCTGTACCTCAATATTTAAGTCTGTCATTAAGGGTGAGGAGCTCTTCTAGCACTGGGAGCTGTTCATGTGTCAACACTCCCTGGAAGCTGGCATTAAGTTCCTCACAAATTTCCTTATTTCGTGTATATTCACCGCCCCTTTTTCTTAATTTAGTCACTTCGTCGTTTAGCGGCACTTTCTTCCTTGTATGTTTCTGTAAGTGTGTTTTTGGTTGTCTTGGCTTAAGAGGCATTATAATTTTCAGTTTCTTTCATATATTCTTTGTGTATTTATACCTGACCATGTTGTCTCTATTCTGGTTTTTGTCTTTTGGCCTTTGTATTTCTTCCCCTCCCTCATGCTTTTGCGTGTGTGCGCGTGCGTGTGTGTGTGTGTGTGTGTGTGTGTGTGTGTGTGTGTGTGTGTGTGTGTGTGTGTGTGTGTGTGTGTGTGTGTGTGTGTGTGTGCGCGCGTGCGCGCGCGCTCACCTAGTTGTTCTTGCGGGGGGGGGGGGGGGGGGATTTGGCCCTTTGGTCCCCGCCTCTCAACCGTCAATCTACTGGTGTACAGATTCCTGAGCTTCTCGAGCTCAATCATAGCTACACTTGAAACTGTGTATGGAGTCAGCCTCCACCACATCACTGCCTAGTGCTCCCATAGTGTTCAGCTACGGGGAGAGAAAGAGACCAAGGAAAATATGAAGATAATTATGGAGCACAAAGGACGAGACACTAAGTTATGGCACAGGTTCTTGTGTTGTGTTGATTGTCGACGTAACTGGCTGAAGGTAAACGGAGGAGAATACCAGAGTTAAACCCAGCAAGCTAGAAACCAACCTTAACGAAGATAATAACAAAATACCCTGGTATTGTACCTCGGAGAGGCTGCAGGATCCAGTAAGTTCAGTAGAACTTCGGTTTCAACTCCTTTTGACCATGTCGTAGCTCAGTCGATTAAGGCAGCGTCTGGGATGCTCTCGGACGCAGGTTCGAATCCTCGTCACGGCCCTTGTGGATTTGTTCATTTAACAAAATACCCTTTTTCTAAAGGGTATTTATCTAAAGGGTATTTTGGGAAAGGGAAAACGGTAATTCCCGTTTTCCAAAGTCGAAGTGTAAAGGTTGACATTGAAAAATACATCATTGTGTGAAATGGTGCGACCAAAAGGGATGTAAATATTCAAAAGGGATGTAAATATTTTTTTTATTTACATAGACACGAAATAGAACACGAAACAGTTGATATAAATATGATAAGGTTAAATCCAGGAAAGCCCTGGGTAAATACTGGTCTAGACACCGGGTTCTGATTTATGGAACAAATAACCGGGTTACATGATAGTTGTGAGAGCGTTGGATTGTTTCTGGCGTAGGTTAGACATGTACATGAACGAGTTTATATATATATATATATATATATATATATATATATATATATATATATATATATATATATATATATATATATATATATATATTAATATAATAAAATATGAGCTGCCTCGAATATGTCCAGTATAGGCCTTCTGCAGTTTATATTACTAAGGTATAACATTAAACGATTAGTTAAGCGTTGATCAACTGTATTAGACGACTCTGAGATATAAAGGCCACAATGAACAACTTTTTTAATTTTTTTAGCGTTGTGATTAACTGTCGTGGGATAAGGGTTGAGGTTGACATTCCATGAGGGAAGATAGGGATATAACCCTAACCCCCTCCCTTTGACCCCAATTCCTCTGCCCCCTTTGGGCCATGATGCCTGTGTCCTTCCCCCCCCCCTTTACCCCTTACCCTCCCCCCTTAGGCCATTCCCGCCCCCCCCCCCGGCACCAAGCATCATTTCTCTGTACTTCACTTTCCTGTACTCATTCTTATCGCAGTTTCATCTTTAGATGATCTTGTCTCGGTATTATGACAAGAAGCTTTACCTTGATTCCCCCCCTCCCCAGTCCCCTGTTTCCACACCCCACCTACTCCCCTGTTTCCACACCCCCCTACTCCCCTGTTTCCCCACCCCCCCTACTCCCCTGTTTCCACACCCCCCTACTCCCCTGTTTCCACACCCCCCCTACTCCCCTGTTTCCACACCCCCCCTACTCCCCTGTTTCCACCCCCCCTACTCCCCTGTTTCCACCCCCCCTACTCCCCTGTTTCCACCCCCCCTACTCCCCTTTTTCCACCCCACCTACTCCCCTGTTTCCACCCCCCCCTACTCCCCTGTTTCCACCCCCCCTACTCCCCTGTTTCCACCCCCCCTACTCCCTTGTTTCCACCCCCCCCTACTCCCCCTGTTTCCACCCCCCCCCTACTCCCCTGTTTCCACCCCCCCCTACTCCCCTGTTTCCACCCCCCCCCCTACTCCCCTGTTTCCACCCCCCCTACTCCCCTGTTTCCACACCCCCCTACTCCCCTGTTTCCCCCTCCCCCACTCCCCTATTTCCCCCTCCCCCTACTCCCCTGTTTCCCCCCCACCCCACTTCCCTGTTTCCCCCCACCCCCACTCCCCTGTTTCCCCCCACCCCACTCCCCTGTTTCCCCCACCCCCACTCCCATGTTTCCCCACCCCCACTTTCCCGTTTCCCCAATATTTACCTCCCTTCCGAAATTCATGAAACCTCTTTCCTCCCCATCACAATACCTTCCCTTCCCTCAATTCTTCCCCTTCCTGCCCCCCCCACCCCATTGCTGCTTCCCCACCACTCTTCCCCCGCCCCCCCCCCCCTTTCTGTCCCCCCCACGCTATTCCTTCCTCCCCCCCCCCACCTCCAACTCGTAACCCCACAATGGTTAGCCGTTCCTTAAACCCCAGAAATGTTTCAGATTAAGAGTATTCAGAGGCTGAAAAGAAATGTGATGTTGTTTGTGGTCTGTTCCTCAGGCGTTTGTCTCTGTCATTTCTTAGTCCTTTTCTTCTCTCGTATTCTTGATTGTCTTTTAATTTTGTGTTTGTCAGTCTGTTGTATTCACCTAGTTGTGCTTCCGGGGGTTGAGCTCTGCTCTTTTCGGCCCGCCTCTCAACATGTCAACGATCAATTTTTATTTCTCACACGTTTGTAGTGTACGCCTGTGTGTGTGTGTGTGTGTGTGTGTGTGTGTGTGTGTGTGTGTGTGTTTACTCCTATTTGTGCCTACAGGATCGAGCATTGACTCTTGGATCCCGCATTTCCAGCCATCGGTTGTTTGCAGCAATGACTCCTGTCCCATTTCCCTATCATATCTAGTTTTAAAACTATGAATAGTTTGCTTCCACAACCTGCTCCTTAAGTGCATTCCATTTTCCCACTACTCTCACGCTAAAAGAAAACTTCCTAACATCCCTGTGACTCATTTGAGTTTCCAGCTTCCACCCATGTCCCCTCGTTCTGTTAGTATTACGTGTGAACATTTCGTCTATTTTCCCTGTCGATCCTCCCGAGTACTTTCTTTCTATCATATCCTTCCCCCCTCCCTTCCCTTTTTCTAGTGTCGTGAAATTCAGTTTCTTCAGGCGCTCTTCATATCCCCATCCCTTGTAACTCTGGGACGAGCCTCGTCGCAAACTTCTGAACCTTTTCCAGTTTCCTTATGCGTTTCTTCAGATGGGGACTCTCTGATGGTGCGGCCTACTCTTAAGACTGGTCTGACGTAGGCAGTGTAAAGCACCCTAAATGCCTCCTTACTTTGGTTTCTAAATGATGTTCTAACTTTAGCCAGTGTAGAGTACGCTGCTGTCGTTATTATATTTATTTGTGCCTCAGGAGTTAGATTAGGTGTTGCATCCACTCCCAGGTCTCTTTCTCGAATCGTTACAGGTAGGCAGTTCCTCTTCATTGTGTACTGTCCCATTGGTCTCCTATCACCTTATCCCATTTCCATAATTTTACATTTGCTCGTGTTGAACTCCAGTAGCCATTTCTCTGACTCTCTCTGCAACCTGTTCAAGCCCTCTTGGAGGATCCTACAGTCCTCATCTGTCAAACATTTGTCATCTGTGGGGAAAATTGAGGGATTAAGGAGAAGTGTGTGTGTGTGTGTGTGTGTGTGTGTGTGTGTGTGTGTGTGTGTGTGTGTGTGTGTGCGTGTGCGTGTGCGTGTGTGTGTGTGTGTGTGTGCTCACCTATTTGTGCTTGCGGGGGTTGAGCTCTGGCTCTTTGGTCCCGCCTCTCAACCGTCAATCAACTGATGTACAGGTTCCTGAGCCTACTGGACTCTTATCATATCTACACTTGAAACTGTGTATGGAGTCAGCCTCCACCACATCACTGCCTAATGCATTCCATTTGTCAACCACACTGACACTAAAAAAGTTCTTTCTAACATATCTGTGGCTCATTTGGGCACTCAGTTTCCACCTGTGTCCCCTTGTGCGTGTACCCCTTGTGTTAAATAGCCTGTCTTTATCTACCCTAGCAATTCTTTTGAGAATCTTGAATGCGTGTGTGCACGCGCTTGCTTGCGTGTGCGTGCGTGCGTGTGTTTTTTCATTTTCCCTGTCTTTATCCCTTAATTTCCCCCCCTCCTTTATCCCTGATTTTCCCCCCTCCTTTATCCCTGATTTCCCCCCCTCCTTTATCCCTGATTTTCCCCCCTCCTTTATCCCTGATTTTCCTTCTGTACTATTCCTCCTATATCCCAAGTCACTACATCTCTCCCTTATTCACCGTCACTCGCCACTATCCTTTCCACCTTTCGTTCGTCCCTCCCCCCCCCCCTCCA
Organism: Procambarus clarkii; assembly: GCF_040958095.1. Taxonomy (NCBI): domain Eukaryota; kingdom Metazoa; phylum Arthropoda; class Malacostraca; order Decapoda; family Cambaridae; genus Procambarus; species Procambarus clarkii. Next base: position 7,951,467 of record NC_091158.1, read on the forward strand.
GTCCCCATCATCCCCCCCTCTATACTTGGCCTCTAACCCCTCCCCCCCCCCTCTCTTCCTACCACCTTGCATCTACATCCATTAAGACCTGATTGTGTTCAGAAAGTAATTCGTATTCACCCCCTTCCATCTAGCTCCCCCATAACCCTTCTCCCCTTCCATCTAGCTCCCCCATAACCCTTCTCCCCTTCCATCTAGCTCCCCCATAACCCTTCTCCCCTTCCATCTAGCTCCCCCATAACCCTTCTCCCCTTCCATCTAGCTCCCCCATAACCCTTCTCCCCTTCCATCTAGCTCCCCCATAACCCTTCTCCCCTTCCATCTAGCTCCCCCATAACCCTTCTCCCCTTCCATCTAGCTCCCCCATAACCCTTTCCCCCTTCCATCTAGCTCCCCCATAACCCTTTCCTTTGCCATCTACCTCCCCCATAACCCTTCCCCCCTTCCATCTAGCTCCCCCATAACCCTTCCCCCCTTCCATCTACCTCCCTCATAACCCTTCCCCCCTTCCATCTACCTCCCCCATAACCCTTTCCTCTTCCATCTAGCTCCCCCATAACCCTTCCCCCCTTCCATCTACCTCCCCCATAACCCTTTCCCCCTTCCATCTAGCTCCCCATAAACTTCCCCCTCCCCCCCCCTCCCTTCCCTAAGAAACTGATAGTGCGAGAGTGTATCAAATCGCTGCGGAATTTGCATTGTCTTGTCGAGCCATTCCGATGTGGGCGGGGGCGGCGGTGGTGGTGGTGTGGGCGGCGGTGGTGGTGGTGTGGGCGGCGGTGGTGGTGTGGGCGGCGGTGGTGGTGGTGTGGGCGGCGGTGGTGGTGGTGTGGGCGGCGGTGGTGGTGGTGTGGGCGGCGGTGGTGGTGGTGTGGGCGGCGGTGGTGGTGGTGTGGGCGGCGGTGGTGGTGTGGGCGGCGGTGGTGGTGTGGGCGGCGGTGGTGGTGTGGGCGGCGGTGTGGGCGGCGGTGGTGGTGTGGGCGGCGGTGGTGGTGGTGGTGTGGGCGGCGGTGGTGGTGGTGGTGTGGGCGGCGGCGGTGGTGGCGGTGGCGGTGGTGTGGGCGGCGGTGCTGGTGTGGGCGGCGGTGGTGGTGGTGGTGTGGGCAGCGGTGTGGGCGGCGGTGGTGGTGGTGTGGGCGACAGTTTCACCCGTCAAAGCATCCAGACAGTGGGTGGAGATCACCTGCTGTGACGTCACTTGGATAAGGAAAGGCAGAGGGAAGGTTAGGGGGGGGGGGTGAACTAGGCCGAGGATAGGCCAAGGTATTTTAAACTTTTATTTTTTTTATTTTTTTTTAGAATCTCAAAATTTTGAATTTCCTTTTGCAAGCCTGAGCGCGCGATCAATTGACTTTCCTGTTGATAATATCACGTTCCGCCTCGTCATTGTTTCAATAGATCAGCTCTCTCTCTTCTCCGTCTATGTCATCTTTATCTCCCTTTCCTTACCTCCTTTTCTGCGGTCGATGTGTAATTTCCGACTTAGCTGCCGGATAGCGTTGTATTCGCTCCACTCTGGTAATTTCGTTATGGCCACAGAAAACGGTGCGGTTCGGGTTGCCAGGTGGATGGGGGAGGCCTTGGGGTGGGTGGTAGGGCGCTGCTATACGGGCCGCTGGGTCGAGGCTCCCCCCCTCAACACGGTCAAAATGTATAAAATACTTGTGTTGAGGTTCCCGACATTCGTAGCTAACTGCTTGTTAAGAATGGGGGACGAGGGTTTTAGATTTGCTGTTTATTTTGTCTTAGCTTTCTGTTTGGGGATTTTTGAGAGGGGGAGAGGGAGGGGGGGGGGGAGGGAGCATCCTGACCTCGGTTCCCAGACCCGTCTCTTAATCTGGTGGGTTCCATCTAGCGTCTTCATTCAGCATGTCAGTCTTCTCGCCTCTCCCATTGTCCAGGGCGAATCCCCACCACACCTCGACCACCCCCCCCCCCCTTCCTCCTCCTCCTCCTGATACCCCACTCCTTCATCCCCATCACCCTGACCCATACCTCGTACCCCCATGTATATCCTTACGTGGTGTCATACACTGCTACACCTTCCCTGCCATGTATGCCATACTCAACATATTTAGTATGGCATACATGGCAATGCCTTAAACGTCGCCCGTCGCATGCGGTGCTTAGCATACCTTGTAACTTGTATGCCCTCTGATCTGTATCGCCCCCCCTCCTCTCTCATCCATATCTCACCCTCCCCCCCCCCCCTTCATCCGTAGAAGCACCCAGCAAACACCCTCAGCCTTCTCCTTCAGATAACTCTCCATTTTGCACACCCACACTATCGTCCTTCCCAACAAATGAATCTAAGAAATGTAGCCACTGTTAAGTAAGCACCACAACCACTACAATCACCACCCACCACAATCACCACCCACCACAATCACCACCAACACCCCACCACCACCAACACCACCCACTCTTCTCTTCATGCTCTCAACCATAGCCTAGTAAATTATTCGTCTATACAGACAACTGTCTGGAGTTTCCAGTGGTTGGGATTCTCTGAGAAGAGGACTCGAGGACGCTTATTGTTAGTTCTGTGGTTTCTGACCCCCAGAATGGCGTTCCGGGCTACTATTGACCGCGGTGGGCCGTCCCCAGTGTTCGACTCCCCAAACTTCAAACTTTGTTCTTCGATACATATTTTTATGTATTTATTTACTGTACCTGATTTGCCAGATTTTAGTGGCCTGGGAATTCGAATGATCGGTATAAGAGTGTCGTCATATATTTTGATTTTTTTCCACAATGTTTCGTGGTTATATAAAACGAGTGTTTGGGTAAGGGAATATTTATCTATATTTAGCATGGGTATGTCGTACCCTTAATCCATACTTAGCATGGGTATGTCGTACCCTTAATCCATACTTAGCATGGGTATGTCGTACCCTTAATCAATATTTAACATGGGTATGTCGTTCCCTTAATCCATACTTAGCATGGGTATGTCATACCCTTAATCCATACTTAGCATGGGTATGTCGTACCCTTAATCCATATTTAACATGGGTATGTCATACCCTTAATCCATACTTAGCATGGGTATGGCCCATGGAGGGGGGGGGATTGCGCGCGCAGCCTGTCCTCCTAAGGTTTCCCATCGTCAAGAAACTGTCATACTAATGCACCTTTGTCCTAACCTACCAGAGGACCCAAAACAGAAAACGGGACAGTGTGTCCATTTCACGAGCCGCTACATTTTCTAGACGATTTTTGGCCTTGTACGTAGATTTCGTAGAGAGTATACGTCAAAATGCGACGTTCAGTCAAGATGACAGGCTGGTGTATGACAGCTGTCAATGTCTGGAGGTCATGCCCACTAGTCAGTGTCCTGGCAAGGCATTACAAGACAACCGAACATATTCAACATAATATATTAAGTCATTTTCATATTGCTTTTGACCAGAAAAATATTTCAATTTTTTTGGAAGACTCGCTAGGTGAGAGAGCACATTTTCGGCCAATCCTCATATCGACGCGGTTTGGGTTGGCTAATCCGCAATTCAGGCCTTTTGAAGTTTTTCGTCAAGGAACGGACTCCTGATTGGTTGTCTAGGGTCACGTGACCGTTCAGTTGGAAACGCCAAACGCTTCCGGCTGAAACCAAATTTAGCGAAATAAAACAGCATAAACCACCTAGAAAAGATTTTACTCGAGAAGTCGTTTGGTACAGTGATCATCTCCTTGTGTGTGGGGACACTGAGACCTTTGGTAGTGGGACTCCCTATTGTTACTGGCGTCTGGGACATGACCTTCACCCCCTAGGCCTATCTCCGTAGGCCCACGGAGAGGCACAAAGAGTGTCAAACAGCATGTATGATCTTCATACATTTATGTGATTTGATATTGATAGGAACTTTTATGGTAGGATGAAATCGGTCTTGTACACATGGATAGCCTTAGTCCCCCATAGGCCTTGCACAATAGGCCTAGTGCAGCACTTTTTTTTTCTTTGTTGCAGGGATAATCCTGCGCGGGCCCAGTCATGATCATGATCTAAAATGTCACCTTCCCCCCTCCCCCCTCTACCCATTCATTCCATTTTCCCCACACCTAGGGGGCCGGTGGCTGAGCGGACAGAACACTGGACGCATGATCCTGTGGTCACGGGTTCGATCCCGGGCGCCGGCGAGAAACGATGGGCAGAGTTTCTTTCATCCTGATGCCCCCTGTTACCTAGCAGTAAAATAGGTACCTGGGTGTTAGTCAGCTGTCACGGGCTGCTTCCTGGGGGTGGAGGCCTGGTCGAGGACCGGGCCGCGGGGACACTAAAGCCCCGAAATCATCTCAAGATAACCCCCTTCCGCTGACACTTTAACTTTCTCTCTTCTTCTCTGCCTTTCTTGTTGTTCCCAGTCTTTTAGAAACGTTTAGCTCTGTAGTTTTTAGTCACTTGTTATGCCTCCCACACGTTAAAGCCTTTAACAGCCTTTAACATTCAAGTTAAAGGCCCCCTTACCCCCCTGTTCTACGCCCCCTTCAGCTCCCCCAGACCTGCCCCTCCCCCACCTCTTCCCTTCCCACACCTGCAAAGCTTCCCCCCACCCCTTCCCTTACCACACCTGCCAAACCCTCCCCCCTCCCTTCCCTGGTACACCATAGTGCACGCCAGTAAACTCGACAATCGTCCAGTTTACAAGCAGTTTACAGTTTTTAACTCTCCACGACCCTGGATGGCCATGGAGAGTCGAACCAGCACCCAAGACCCGGGGCTCCAGAGCTGTACCTTACAGTACCAATTAAGACGGGAATTATTCACTCTAGAAACTCAACATAATACCTTGCATACTTTCCGGAAGTGGTACTCAAGATTCAACTAAAAGTATGGAACGAAGGTTTCAAAGTATGAAACGCATGAGAGGCGGAATAGAAGGGAGAATGTGAGAGAGTAAAGGAGGGGGGTGGGAGAGAAGGGAGAGAATAAGGGGTTTGGAGAAAAATAGGAGCTATATACCCACCCTGACCCATTTAGTTGGGTTTAAGTATGACGTATTGCAGGCGAGTGTATGGTGTTATAATTAGTGGGTGAAAGTGACGAATATGATTGTATTTTTTTTATAATTGTTGATACGCGTAAGTGAATTAAGACATGTGGGAGGGGGAGCCCTCCCACCTACACGGGAGGGGGAGCCCTCCCACCTACACGGGAGGGGGAGCCCTCCCACCTACACGGGAGGGGGAGCCCTCCCACCTACACGGGAGGGGGAGCCCTCCCACCTACACGGGAGGGGGAGCCCTCCCACCTACACGGGAGGGGAAGCCCTCCCACCTACAAGGGAGGGGGAGCCCTCCCAGCTACAAGGGAGGGGGGAGCCCTCCCAGCTACAAGGGAGGGGGGAGCCCTCCCAGCTACAAGGGAGGGGGAAGCCCTCCCAGCTACAAGGGAGGGGGAAGCCCTCCCACCTACAAGGGAGGGGGAGCCCTCCCAGTTACAAGGGAGGGGGGAGCCCTCCCAGCTACAAGGGAGGGGGAAGCCCTCCCAGCTACAAGGGAGGGGGAAGCCCTCCCACCTACAAGGGAGGGGGAGCCCTCCCACCTACAAGGGAGGGGGAAGCCCTCCCACCTACAAGGGAGGGGGAAGCCCTCCCACCTACAAGGGAGGTGGAAGCCCTCCCACGTACAAGGGAGGGGGAAGCCCTCCCACCTACAAGGGAGGGGGAAGCCCTCCCACCTACAAGGGAGGGGGAAGCCCTCCCACCTACAAGGGAGGGGGAAGCCCTCCCACCTACAAGGGAGGGGGAAGCCCTCCCACCTACACGGGAGGGGGAGCCCTCCCACCTACACGGGAGGGGGAGCCCTCCCACCTACACGGGAGGGGGAGCCCTCCCACCTACACGGGAGGGGGAGCCCTCCCAGCTACAAGGGAGGGGGGAGCCCTCCCAGCTACAAGGGAGGGGGGAGCCCTCCCAGCTACAAGGGAGGGGGGAGCCCTCCCAGCTACAAGGGAGGGGGGAGCCCTCCCAGCTACAAGGGAGGGGGGGAGCCCTCCCACCTACAAGGGAGGGGGGGGAGCCCTCCCACCTACAAGGGAGGGGGGGGAGCCCTCCCACCTACAAGGGAGGGGGGGGGAGCCCTCCCACCTACAAGGGAGGGGGGGGGGAGCCCTCCCACCTACAAGGGAGGGGGGGGAGCCCTCCCACCTACAAGGGAGGGGGGGGGGAGCCCTCCCACCTACAAGGGAGGGGGGGGAGCCCTCCCACCTACAAGGGAGGGGGGGGGGGCCCTCCCACCTACAAGGGAGGGGGGGGGAGCCCTCCCACCTATAGGGGAGGGGGGGAGCCCTCCCACCTACAAGGGAGGGGGGGAGCCCTCCCACCTACAAGGGAGGGGGGGAGCCCTCCCACCTACAAGGGAGGGGGGAGCCCTCCCACCTACAAGGGAGGGGGGGAGCCCTCCCACCTACAAGGGAGGGGGGGAGCCCTCCCACCTACAAGGGAGGGGGGGAGCCCTCCCACCTACAAGGGAGGGGGGGAGCCCTCCCACCTACAAGGGAGGGGGGGAGCCCTCCCACCTACAAGGGAGGGGGGGAGCCCTCCCACCTACAAGGGAGGGGGGGAGCCCTCCCACCTACAAGGGAGGGGGGGAGCCCTCCCACCTACAAGGGAGGGGGGGAGCCCTCCCACCTACAAGGGAGGGGGGGAGCCCTCCCACCTACAAGGGAGGGGGGGAGCCCTCCCACCTACAAGGGAGGGGGGGAGCCCTCCCACCTACAAGGGAGGGGGGGAGCCCTCCCACCTACAAGGGAGGGGGGGAGCCCTCCCACCTATCTTGAGGTTATCTTGAGATGATTTCGGGGCTTTAGTGTCCCCGCGGCCCGGTCCTCGACCAGGCCTCCACCCCCAGGAAGCCAGCTGACTAACTCCCAGGTACCTATTTACTGCTAGGTAACAGGGGCATTCAGGGTGAAAGAAACTTTTACCCATTTGTTTCTGCCTCGTGCGGGAATCGAACCCGCGGCACAGAATTACGAATCCTGCGCGCTATCCACCAGGCTACGAGGCCCCCTACAAGGGAGGGGGGAGCCCTCCCACCTACAAGGGAGGGGGGGAGCCCTCCCACCTACAAGGGAGGGGGGGAGCCCTCCCACCTACAAGGGAGGGGGGGAGCCCTCCCACCTACAAGGGAGGGGGGGGAGCCCTCCCACCTACAAGGGAGGGGGGGAGCCCTCCCACCTACAAGGGAGGGGGGGAGCCCTCCCACCTACAAGGGAGGGGGGGAGCCCTCCCACCTACCAGGGAGGGGGGGAGCCCTCCCACCTACCAGGGAGGGGGGGAGCCCTCCCACCTACCAGGGAGGGGGGGAGCCCTCCCACCTACAAGGGAGGGGGGGAGCCCTCCCACCTACAAGGGAGGGGGGGAGCCCTCCCACCTACAAGGGAGGGGGGGAGCCCTCCCACCTACCAGGGAGGGGGGGGAGCCCTCCCACCTACCAGGGAGGGGGGGGAGCCCTCCCACCTACCAGGGAGGGGGGGGAGCCCTCCCACCTACCAGGGAGGGGGGGAGCCCTCCCACCTACCAGGGAGGGGGGGGGAGCCCTCCCACCTACCAGGGAGGGGGAGCCCTCCCACCTACCAGGGAGGGGGAGCCCTCCCACCTACAAGGGAGGGGGAAGCCCCTCCCACCTACAAGGGAGGGGGAAGCCCCTCCCACCTACAAGGGAGGGGGAAGCCCCTCCCACCTACCAGGGAGGGCTCCCAGCTACTGGGAACTACTGAACCACCAACTCCCACATTATTGTAGAGTGGAGCTGACCAATGTGGTGGGCGTAATAAGATAACAGTAATAACGAACTGACATGATAACGTACAGGGAAAAGGGATGGGTATGGGGTGCATAATGAATGAGTGGAAAGGAAAAAGAATGATTACAACTGAATGGGGTAACGAATTATATGGTAGTAAATAAATGACTAGAAATAAATGAATAAACGAATGGTAATAACACAATAGTAATGATAAAGATAAAGAATGAATCGGAGGGGAAACCAATAATTACAGCTGACGAATAGGGTAACAATTTTCGAGAAATATTAAATAATATTTGGAAGGAAACTATGAGGAGCTGTAAGCCAGTGCCACTCTATAGCACTAGGAAAGTGGGTGTGAGGGCATAGAGCTGGGATATAGGACAGAGGCAAGGACTGGAGGCCCAACTACTTGGACGATAGGGAATCGAACCCCGGCCTGCAAGACTACGACGTAGCGGAAGTCACGCGATTGCAGGTGGTTGGCGAATTTTTGGAAGAAAAGTAGGTTGTTGTTGTTGTTGTTAAAGATTTAGCTACTCGGGACGAAGTGTCCATGTAGCACGGGCTATGGTGAGCCCGTAACCCGTCGAAAAGTAGGATTTTGCAGGTACTTAATTATTGTGGCGAGCCCACCTGAAGCACCAGAGCCGAGTCATGCTTGGTCACTAATGACGCGATAACCACCGAAACATCAATTTATGTAAGCGTTAATGACCCCCCAAGCGTAATTGTCGCTTTGGATTAATTGGGTATAATTATTAGTTATTTTCAGAAATTATTTTCTACTAAACAGTAAATTTTGAAGAAAGGAATTCAGTTTGGCGGGAAAAACTGCCTGAAAAATACTTGACAAAAACGCCATCTTTGGTATGTTGAAGGTTGTGCCTTACACGGGGACGCTTCTGTCTTCCTGTTGTTGAACGGTAAATGGAACATCTTGTACTGACGAAATATGCGACGGATGTTTATATTCATAATAGGAAGTGTCCTATTAAAATGGGTAATTTTACCTCCCCATTTGGTGGCTGTTTTTGAAACGGTTTCCTCCGCTGGTTGGAGGAATGGTACCATGTAGGACTGTACCAGTACCCGATGTACTGGTACAAATAATACAAATTGTGGTGACCTTCAAACAGCCTCCACTTAGGGGTTATTCATGCCCGTGCCACCTCTGGGGGTGGCTTTATCAATCATTATGCTCCATGATGGTGAGACGGCTACCTGCATGACACCATCACACACTGCTCAGCACCTGGTGGTGTGATGAGCACTGCTTGCTCAAGGTGTAGGCTCAGGCAAGCTATTCTGCTTGAGCGCGCGCACATCTCTACCTGAAAGGTTGCGTGTGGTGACCGTTGTTGCGTGTGGTGACCGTTGTTGCGTGTGGTGACCGTTGTTGCGTGTGGTGACCGTTGTTGCGTGTGGTGACCGTTGTTGCGTGTGGTGACCGTTGTTGCGTGTGGTGACCGTTGTTGCGTGTGGTGACCGTTGTTGCGTGTGGTGACCGTTGTTGCGTGTGGCGACCGTTATGAGGGCTGTGACCAAATTTGTCTCGTTGTTCAGTCGAATCTATTCTGTTGTTATTAAACTATATTCATGTTTATGGTCACCGATAAATTGCCCCGGAGAACATCCATGGATAAATCTTGCAGTGAACTGTCTTATCGTTTCCCGATTAATTTATTCCACCCACATTTAAAATAAGTTATATTTTTGCGATTTAGAACTTAATAACAAATAACTTTCCTTTCAATTCTGTCCAAAAGGAGCAGCCTGATGGTTCAAACAAGAACCATTCCACCTCTCCTGGTGTGTATGAAGTAATTAAGGTACTCGTATGCAGATTTGGCGAGTGAATACTATTACTTCCATTATTTTTATAGTGACACCTTTGTCTCATTTTATGCCTGAGCCTTATTATTATTTCCAGTGCTGCTAACATTAATGTTTTTCTATAAGATTTTATTATCCAACTGAGTATGTGTCTTTTAGTGTCTTTATCACTGTTGACACCAATGTTTGTTGTATTTTGCAAGAAACATGCGAAGGAGAAACAGATAAACGTAAGATAATAGTAGATACTGGGTAGATAATAATGGGAGGAGAAAGGGGTAGGGAGGGAGGGGGGGGGGTGGGAGGAATATGGGGAAGGAAGAGGAGGGCAGGAATGAAAAGTGGTGGAATGCAAGCAAGAAAGGGAAAGGAGGAGGATAAAGACAAGAGGAGTGAGTGCACCTCACACCAGCCTCATCTCTGACCTCATGTCCTCATGTCAGAAACACAACTGTTAAGAAACGTTGGGGGGGGGGGGACCTCCAGGTGGTGTGGGTTTAGGAGAGGTGTGTCAAGCGTGTGTGGATATCCACTGTAATCTAATTTCTTTTGTTTTCTCTGTCTTTCCGGGTTTTGTATTTTGTCTCTACACACTCACTCTCATTCTCCTTCCTTCCTTCTGTATCTTTCTCTTTCTTTCTCTCTCTCTCTCCTTTCCTTCTTTGACCTCCCACCCTCTGTACCCCCTCTTATCTTCTCCTCTCCACCCCCACCCCACAAGATGGCCCCCCACCCTCCAACACTGCCTCTCCTGCCACATCAAAAAGCCCAAGTCTCTCTCTAAGTTGTATTTAACTTATTTTTTTCACCTGGCAAATCATAAATTAGTGTTATCAGAAGATGAGGCGCTGAGCGTCGCTAATATGTGGTGTTAGTGGTGTCTGGAGTGATAACGTCCACCCTTCTAACTCCCCTTTTATCATTTTTCTTGCCTTGTTCTTGATCAAAATCGCCTTATTTTTAGGTGAAATAGTGTCATGGGTTTGGCTGGCTGCCGAGTGTGCGCGTGTGTGCGTGTGCCTGCGCGTTTATGCGTGCGTGTGCGTGCAGGGGTGAAAGGAGGACGGTTAGTATGGGTGGGTGTAGATGGGTACGAGTGTGTGGGTGTCGGGTGTGGCACGTGGACTTACTTGCTGGGGTCATGTCCTCAACATTGCAAAACTACTGACAATATGATAATGCTAGTTGTGATATTATATTCGCGAGCATTATTGCAGTGCAACTTGCCCGCGGGTCATTATAATGCTCTTGTGAGCCGTCCGTAAAGACCCAAACAAACTGCTCGGATGAAACAAGTTGTATGTGATTTATCTACGTTAAATTATTTGTCTTAAGAGAAAAGGTGGTACACTATAGGACTGTGACGTCAAGTGCGTCCTTGTATCTCGTGACGTCTTGACGTCGGTGAGGAGAGGTGACAGTTAGACGTCCTGTGACAACTCTGAGGCAATTACAGACACGTCTCCCACTCGACCGAAGGGCTTCGTGACGTATAGGGCGGGGAGCCCGATCATGCTATTGGCTTGTCACACGGGCGATCATCAGCCCTTTTTCTTCAATTGCCACTCCGTCAAAAGTCCAACCACGACGTGACCCAACCAGACAAGCACGAACCCCCAAGCGTCCAACCTAAACTATCGCCTCCGATACATATATAACGTGAATATTTGTGTACCGCTACTTTTCGTAGTAAATGTCTTCTGTAAAGTTGGTTATCGTAACGAAAATAAAGCGACCTATTATTTGAGACTGGGGGATTGTTCGTCACCCCCGCTCGTAACCGCTTGATGTCTTGAACTGTGAGGTCGGTCAGAGGGTTTGAGACGTCGTAGAGAAGCTCTAGAGATCTTAAGATGATCTGCTGTCGCTGAAGCTAAATGCATTCGTAATTAGTGACCAGATCTGCCTATTGTCGTCGTTGTAAAGGTCACAGAGGTCACTCCAATACCAAGATGGTCACTCCATGACCATCTTGGTATTGAAGAAGTGGTAGAAGTGCTCCCTGAGGTCCCGGGTACCGCCCCTCCCAGCGCCTGCACGCTGGCGCCGCCTCCAGCAAGGACGCAGTTCGTCGTGAGACAGAAGTGATATTGTCAGCTTCTGACTTCATCCCGCCTCAGGGTCGGCCGGTATCATGACTCGGGCTTCAGGAGCCAAGTGAGAGTGTCGTGAAGGCCGTAACGTCCGTCACGTGTCTGGGAAGACAGAGGACTAAATAGGGCGGGGTGGAAAGGTGTCCAGAGACGACCCATCTTTTTAGATATTTAAACACGGAAATGATGTGCCCGGCTGTGTCTGTTTCTTCCCTCTCTTCCCCAAACCCCTTTTTCCCCATCCTTCTTTCCACCCTCTCATCTTTTCCTTCCTTTTTCTCCCCTTCCCACACCCTTCTTTCTCTCCCCTCTTACCCACATTTCCCTCCATCTCCCCCCTTCCTACAGTATCACTCGTCTATAACAAAAGGATTTGCATACTAGTTTTTTTTAATACATTTGGGTATCTCAGCATTTGTGCAGCTACCCTAGACTATATGAAGGGGAGTACAGTGTGTGTCAAGAACTAGCTACGTGATGCTAAAAGTCCCCATCACACAGGACGGATACTCATGCAGGACCATGGGATCAGTAGCCTGCACTGGCAGACTCTGGGTGCATTATGAGGATATCCTCAAGAACACGAGAGTGAATAAAGTAATTGCAAAGCTCCAGGTACCTCATGCCAATGTGTCTGAATGGTCTAATAACTGGACATTCGGTGATGTAGTGTGGGAGATCATGCCCCAGTTCCTGCTCAGAGTTTGCACCTGGAGTGCTCAGGATTGGGAGATCCGTCACCTGTAGCCACCTGCCACAGGTCATGAAGTATAAGAGGAAAAATTAAAGTTTCTTGGGTGGTCTAAAATGTGTCTTGTTTGAATTTTTACTTTTGCCATGATCGGCGCATACAGTTTACTACAAATAATAACAATACTGATAATTCAGAATCGAATAACATAACATTGCTAGATTTTTTTTTTTTGGGGGGGGGGGCAGTGGCACCCTTTTCACTGGGCACCATTTTCTTTAATACTCGATCCCGATCCGCCTATGTTGTGCACGTTCCCAACAGCAGTTACCAGAAAAAGTGGGTGAAACTACCCCTTAAGTTTCCGTTTCCATTTATACAGACGATATTCTCCTCGTCCATAAAACCATTCTACCCTGTCCCGTCCCCCCCTATTCATAAACTCGCCTCTGATACCCCACGCATGCCGGCCTACAGATAAATAGGCCTGTGAGCAAACACAAACAGGTGTAGGAAATGCCTATACCAACCACTGCATACCCACACACAGGTCAATACAGGTGCGGTGTGTGCCCCCACATATGGGCTCAGGGTGTTAGTCTTTGCTGGATGAGAGGATGGTGGGGGGGGGATGCTGGATGAGGTTGGTGGGGGGGGGGGGAGGGGGGATGCTGGATGAGAGGATGGTGGAGGGGGGGAGGATGCTGGATGAGAGGTTGGTGGGGGGGGGGAGGATGCTGGATGAGAGCATGGTGGGGGGGGGGGAGGATGCTGGATGAGAGCATGGTGGGGGGGGGGAGGAGGATGCTGGATGAGAGGATGGTGGGGGGGATGCTGGATGAGAGGATGGGGGGGGAGGGAGGATGCTGGATGAGAGGATGGTGGGGGGGAGGATGCTGGATGAGAGGATGGTGGGGGGAGGATGCTGGATGAGAGGATGGTGAAGGGGAGGAGGATGCTGGATGAGAGGATGGTGGGGGGGAGGATGCTGGATGAGGATGGTGGGGGGGAGGATGCTGGATGAGAGGATGGTGGGGGGGGAGGATGCTGGATGAGAGGATGGTGGGGGGGGAGGGAGGATGCTGGATGAGAGGATGGTGGGGGGGAGGATGCTGGATGAGAGGATGGTGGGGGGGGAGGATGCTGGATGAGAGGATGGGGAGGATGCTGGATGAGAGGATGGTGGGGGGGGGAGGAGGATGCTGAATGAGAGGATGGTGGGGGGGAGGATGCTGGATGAGAGGATGGTGGGGGGGAGGAGGATGCTGGATGAGAGGATGGTGGGGGGGAGGAGGATGCTGGTTGAGAGGATGGTGGGGGGGAGGATGCTGGATGAGAGGATGGTGGGGGGATGGAGGATGCTGGATGAGAGGATGGTGGGGGGGATGGAGGATGCTGGATGAGAGGATGGTGGGGGAGGATGCTGGATGAGAGGATGGTGGGGGGGAGGATGCTGGATGAGAGGATGGTGGGGGGGAGGAGGATGCTGGATGAGAGGATGGATGGGGGAGGATGCTGGATGAGAGGTTGGTGGGGGGGGAGGATGCTGGATGAGAGGTTGGTGGGGGGGGAGGATGCTGGATGAGAGGATGGGGGGGGAGGATGCTGGAGAGGATGGGGAGGAGGATGCTGGATGAGAGGATGGTGGGGGGGATTAGGATGCTGGATGAGAGGATGGTGGGGGGGATTAGGATGCTGGATGAGAGGATGGTGGGGGGAGGAGGATGCTGGATGAGAGGATGGTGGGGGGAAGGAGGATGCTGGATGAGAGGATGGTGGGGGGGGAAGGAGGATGCTGGATGAGAGGATGGTGGGGGGGGAAGGAGGATGCTGGATGAGAGGATGGTGGGGGGGGAAGGAGGATGCTGGATGAGAGGATGGTGGGGGGAGGAGGATGCTGGATGAGAGGATGGTGGGGGGGGAAGGAGGATGCTGGATGAGAGGATGGTGGGGGGGGGAAGGAGGATGCTGGATGAGAGGATGGTGGGGGGAGGAGGATGCTGGATGAGAGGATGGTGGGGGGGAGGAGGATGCTGGATGATAGGATGGTGGGGGGGAGGAGGATGCTGGATGATAGGATGGTGGGGGGGAGGAGGATGCTGGATGAGAGGATGGTGGGGGGGAGGAGGATGCTGGATGAGAGGATGGTGGGGGGGAGGATGCTGGATGAGAGGATGGTGGGGGGGAGGAGGATGCTGGATGAGAGGATGGTGGGGGGGAGGAGGATGCTGGATGAGAGGATGGTGGGGAGGAGGATGCTGGATGAGAGGATGGTGGGGGGGAGGAGGATGCTGGATGAGGATGGTGGGGGGGGAGGATGCTGGATGAGAGGATGGTGGGGGGGAGGATGCTGGATGAGAGTATGGTGGGGGGGGGGAGGAGGATGCTGGATGAGAGGATGGTGGGGGGGAGGAGGATGCTGGATGAGAGGATGGTGGGGGGGAGGCGGATGCTGGATGAGAGGATGGTGGGGGGGGGGGGGAGGATGCTGGATGAGAGGATGGTGGGGAGGAGGATGCTGGATGAGAGGATGGTGGGGGGAGGAGGATGCTGGATGAGAGGATGGTGGGGGGGAGGGAGGATGCTAGTGAGATGCATCTGTCTAATGAGCCGCGAGACAGGACTAAGATGGTGTCGTAAATACTTGGTAATTACTCCCGGCCCTCCCGGCACCACCGCTGGCACCACTGCCTGCACCACCGCTGGCACCACTGCCTGCACCACCGTTGGCACCACCGCTGGCACCACCGTTGGCACCACTGCCTGCACCACCTCTGGCACCACTGCCTGCACCACCTCTGGCACCATATGGGGGGGGGGATATAATAGGTATTACTTCCATCGGTAGCTTTAAAGGGAAACTTAACTAGGAATAAATGGGTCGGGAATTATCACATTAGACGTTTATTATTAAATTCTTTATTGACAAAATTAATTACAATTTTGCCTAATCCGAGTAATTCAATTAGGTCTTATTAAGGTGAGGATAATGCTGGTATTCACTGTCACGCAGGACAGAGGGTCATACATAAGACAATAGGTCTAAACTGTAGGCGGAAGCACATATATATCTTGGTTACAATCAATGTTTTAATGTATGGATATGTGAAAACAACTTCCTATTGTGCACTGCCACACAAGGGCAGGGATGGGTTCATAAGTGATGCAACTTAGAAGTAATATAAAATTGTTGTTCATTCTTTAAAATGGACAAGCAAATTTTGAGTAAATTGTTATAATGTCATCTAGAACACCCGAGTCAATGAAATAGTTACACAGTTGGTGGTACAATAGGCCAGGAGGTCTAAAAAAAAAATTAGTTTCATTCAACAATGTAGTGTTCTAGTGAATGCATTAAAGGTTTATCACAGAGTTTACAATCTGAGTATTCTGGTAGTGGCTCAGCCTCACTAACCTGCCAGATGTCCCAATAGTCAAGGCGAATTACCGCAATGACTACATCACATTGCCTGGTCCGGTTACTGTGCTGACCATACTAATACCTATTATTACAAAAGTTGTCATAGCTTTTAATACTGCAGCTCTCAGGTCTCTGGCCATACAGACATTTGGAAAGGCAGGGCCAAGGAGCTGAGACTGTTCTTTTGTAAATGTTGTTAGGCGAGTGATGTTAGGCAGATATATACAGACACGAACCGTGCATGCGCGCGCGCACACGTAATGAGGAAAGGTTTTTATTACGTAGTTATTGCGGCGTGTTTGTGAAACCAGTGTTGTCATCGGTAGGGGTTACAGTGATACTGTAGCCTCATCTTGTTGGTCTCTCTTGTTCCGTGGGCTGGTTCCCTCTTTTACTCTCTCTCTCTCTCTCTCCATTCTCACGCTTTCCCCTCTTCCTGGTCTCTCTCTCCTTCCCCTCTTCGTCACGCCTTCTCTACAGCTCCCATCATCCATCTCTTACCATCATTCTCTTCCCCATTTCCTCTCCCTATTCTCCCCCCCCCCTCCCTCCATCTCCCTGTTCTACCTCTGCCCGTTCTGTCCAGCTTGTCTCCCCTCCCCCCCCCCTTCCCTCTCACGGACCCCCTACCAGCCACCAGCATGTTAACTACCACTTCCCACCACCGTCACAGCTCCTACTCTTACATCTTGACCACCACTTCTCACCTCTCTTTCTCCCCCCTCATATTCTCTTACCAAACTATTCTCCTCCCCTCGTACATAAGTCTCCCCTCACTCTTGCCTTGGTCTCGCCCTCCTTTCCTTACTTATGTATCGAGTTTTATTTCCCCTTAATTAAGTCCCCTTCTTTCTCTCTTTTTACCTCCTTTCATTTCCTTTTTACTTTCTACTTCGTGTGTTTATTTTGTCCTTGTATTATCTTGCCTTCAGTTTAGTCCCCTCTACTCTGCGCCTTGAGGTCTGGGGCCAGGTTCACGAAGCAGTTACGCAAGTACTTACGAACGTGTACATCTTTCCTCAATCTTTCACGCCTTTGGTTACAGTTATTAAACAGTTTACAAGCTTAAAAACTTGCCAATCAACTGTTGTTATTGTTATAAACAGCCTCCTGGTGCTTTGGAGCTCATTAACTGTTTAATAATTGTAAACAAAGCCGCCAAAGATTGAGGATGTACAGGTTTCGTCAGTGCTTGCGTAACTGCTTCGTGAATCCGGCCCCTGGGTTCTGTGCTTGATACTCTTATCCCTCTCTTTCCTCTCCCTTCATGTACCCTTCTTACGTTCCTCCTCCTCCTTTCTCACGTTCTCCTCCCTGTCACCACTCTCTTCCTCCTCCTTCCCTCCCTCCCTCCCTTGTCTTCCCTCACTTTACAAAACGTTCATCTTGGCTTGACGCCTCCTCCTCTCCTCTCCACCTCCTGCCCCCCTTCTCTCCTACTCTTGCCCCCCCCCTCATCCTCTTCATTCCCCTCCTCCTTCTCACCCCTCCCCTCCCCCCCCCCCCTCCTCTCCTCCTCCTCCTCTCCACCTCCTGCCCCCCTTCTCTCCTACTCTTGCCCCCCCCCTCCTCCTCTTCATCCCCCTCCTCCTTCCCCCCTTCCCCTACTCCTTCATCTCCTCCCCCTCCTCCTACTTCACCCCCTCTCCCCTCCTCTTCCTTCACCCCCTCTTTCTCCTCCCCTCCTCCTGCCCCCCTCCCCCACGCCTACCTCTTTAAAAACTCTTGGCCAGGAGATCCAGACTGGAGCAAAGTCTCGAAGAAGCGCCTCCTCCTGGATTCCATAATTCATAATCAACAGCTAAAAAGGCTGCGAGGATGAGAAATGCGCGGGAGTGAAGGGGAAATTACTTCTCTGATGAAGGGAAATAAAAAAAAAAGAGCAATATAGCAGCAATGCCATCTAGCGGCGAGATGAAGGAAGCTCCGTCGGCCATCTTGGTTACTGATTACGCGGGAAATTAGTTGTTGCGTCGGCCACCAGTCGACTTTTGGCGGGGAAATTTTCTGGGAGGAAGTGAGATCGTCCATAAAGGATTTAGGATGGGGACTCCAAATCTTATCACGGGGCAGAGAGTTAGCAGGTTGGCAGGATTTATTGCGACGGTTATGAAGCTAAAAGACCTTTCCCTGTTTGGTCTTATTCTTCTTGGCGGGCTTTTTCGCGCGCTCAAGATTTTCACCGAATTCTGGAACCATTTTTTTTTACATTCGCGTGGCTCCTAGGGAGAGCTTGCCAGGATATTTGAGAATATAAGTATTTTTTTAACATTTGTTGTGTGAGTATGGCGTTCGAAGTGACTTATATCGAGCTGACAATTTAGTAGCTACTTGTGGGAGTCTCAAAGAGACATTGATAGTTTTTAATTTGACTGCGCATAGTTTCCGGAACATGATTATAACCCCACAAGTTGTTGTTAAGTCTCAGTTATGACTAAACAGTTAGGCTCAGTTCTACAGCTAAATGGTAGAATGGAAGAGTCATCTTGGGCGTGGTGGTGACTGGAGCCTGTGGCTGCTGGGGGGAGGCCTTAGATCCTGTTCTTAGATTTATACAAACTCTTGAACTAAATCCTTGAAAAGTTTGAAAACAAGAAACACAAGTTTTTAATGTATTGTATAATTTAGTTATTTTTTTCTTTTTCATTTGACCACACATGGATTTTTGAGTGTTATGGAGCCGGTCGGCCGTGCGGACAGCACGCTGGACTTGTGATCCTGGGTTCGATCCCAGGCGCCGGCGAGAAACAATGGGCAGAGTTTCTTTCACCCTATGCCCCTGTTACCTAGCAGTAAAATAGGTACCTGGGTGTTAGCTGTCACGGGCTGCTTCCTAAGGGTGGAGGCCTGGTCGAGGACCGGGCCGCGGGGACACTAAAAAGCCCCGAAATCATCTCAAGATAACCTCAAGATAGAGGTATAGGGAGGGAATCTTAGGCGAGGTATAGTGAGGGAATCTTAGGCGAGGTATAGTGAGGGAATCTTAGGCGAGGTATAGTGAGGGAATCTTAGGTGAGGTATAGGGAGGGAATCTTAGGTGAGGTATAGTGAGGGAATCTTAGGTGAGGTATAGTGAGGGAATCTTAGGTGAGGTATAAGGAGGGAATCTTAGGTGAGGTATAGTGAGGGAATCTTAGGAGAGGTATAGTGAGGGAATCTTAGGTGAGGTATAGTGAGGGAATCTTAGGTGAGGTATAGTGAGGGAATCTTAGGTGAGGTATAGTGAGGGAATCTTAGGTGAGGTATAGTGAGGGAATCTTAGGTGAGGTATAGTGAGGGAATCTTAGGTGAGGTATAGTGAGGGAATCTTAGGTGAGGTATAGTGAGGGAATCTTAGGTGAGGTATAGGGAGGGAATCTTAGGTGAAGTATAGTGAGGGAATCGTTGGAACACTCCGGGGATTCGAACTAGCGTTCTGGGTTATCTTGAGGTTATATTGAGATGATTTCGGGGCTTAGCCTCCCCACGGCCCGGTCCTCGATCAGGCCTTCTTTTTGTTACACACCCCCCAGGAAGCAGCCCGTAGCAGCTGTCTAATTCCCAGGTACCTATTTACTACTAGGTAACAGGGGCATCAGGATGAAAGAAACATTTTACCCATTTGTCTCCGTCTCCACCGGGGATCGAACCCGGAACCTTAGGACTACGAATCCGAAGCGCTGTCTACCCAGCTGTCAGGCAGTTAACACTTGCGGCCAAACAGTTACCGTGAGTGCCATTTGTGGAGGCTGGAGGTTTGTGGTAGGAGGCCTGGTCGACGACCGGGCCGCGGGGACACTAAGCCCCGGAAACACCTCAAGGTAGGTCTCAGCCTTCTCTCTCTCAACACTGCTCAATTCCCTTTCTCTGTTCTTGGGGTGGACGGTAGAGCAACGGTCTCGCTTCATGCAGGTCGGCGTTCAATCCCCGACCGTCCAAGTGGTTGGGTACCATTCCTTCTTCCCGTCCCATCCCAGATCCTTACCCTTACCCCCTTCCAAGTGCTATATAGTTGTAATGGCTTGGCGCTTTCCCCTGATAGTTCCCTTCCCTTCCCTCTTTCTAATTTGCCTCCTCTCCCCTCCCCCCATTCCACCCCCCCCTTCCCCCAACTCTCCCTGGTCTCGGTTTCCTCTGCACCTTACCTGAGGAGGCAACAGCTTAATTACCTGAGCAACTCGACACTTCTCTTGACTATTTAGCAGGAGCACCGCCTTCAACGACCCCCCCCCCCCCACCTTTACCCATCTCATGGTTCCTCCCCCTCCCTGCCTCTCTCACGTGAAGCTTCCCCTTCCACGCCTTCCCCCTCCCCCTGCACCTCAGTTCTCCCCCTCCCCCTCCATGCGTCAATGACCTCGTTACGACACTGAAGGTACTTTAATCATATCAACATCCTCCACAAACTCCTCCTTTTCCCTAGTATTCTCCTTTTCACCTCAAATCTAACCCCCTTCTCTAACCCCTTCTCCTGTCTCACGTCATTATTTTCCACGCCCTCAAGGTGGACTTCTTGAAGTCCACCTTGAGGGGGTGCTTCTGCAAGAGGCAATTACTTAACTTCTTGCAACAAGTGTCGGACCAACCGGGTTGTAGAGGCTGTGTGGACCTACGGGCCGCTCCCAGCAACAGCCTGTTGAATCAAGTTACCTCAAGTCGGTGCTGGTCTTGAGGCTAGGCCACGGGAGTAGAACAACTCTGGGAACTGTGTGCAGGTATGTTCCTGGTTCTCCTCCGTCCAAACACTTCAAATATCTGGAACAACGTAACTTTGGCGCCTGACAGCTGGATAGACAGCGCATCGGATTCGTAGTCCTGAGGTTCCGGGTTCGATCCCCGGTGGAGGCGGAGACAAATGGGCAAAATGTTTCTTTCGCCCTGATGCCCCTCTTACCTAGCGGTAAATAGGTACCTGGGAGTTACAGTTGCTACGGGCTGCTTCCTGGGGGTGTGTAACAAAGATGCCTGATCGAGGACCGGGCCGCGGGGACGCTAAACCCCGAAATCATCCCAAGATAACCTCAAGATAACCTGGCCCACAAGACCCAACACGGAGTCAGACAAGATAAACTTTATGACAAACCTGTTTTAGTCAATACTGATGTGTACTCACCTAGTTGTGCTTGCGGGGGTTGAGCTCTGGCTCTTTGGTCCCGCCTCTCAACCGTCAATCAACTGATGTACAGATTCCCGAGTCTACTGGGCTCTATCCCAGTAGTCTAGGGATAGTCTATCACACACACCCGTGTGTGTGTGTGTGTGTGTGTGTGTGTGTGTGTGTGTGTGTGTGTGTGTGTGTGTGTGTGTGTAAGAGAGGGAGGGAGGGAGGGAGGAATAGGGAGGGAGGGATAGGGAGGGAGGGATAGGGAGGGAGGGAGGGGGAGGGAGGGAGGGGGAGGGAGGGAGGGAGAGGGAGGGAGAGGGAGGGAGAGGGAGGGAGGGAGAGGGAGGGAGGGAGGGAGGGAGAGGGAGGGAGGGAGGGGGAGGGAGGAAGGGAGGGGGAGGCCAGGAGCTTTGGGTTAACCTCGCCCAATTATTAACAGTAATTGAGCGAGGTTACACGAGGGCGCCGTAAACAACACCCACCTTAAGAAACAAACAAGAACGCCTCAAGAACATAACACAGGTTGATTGACAGTTGAGAGGCGGGACCAAAGAGCTAAAACTCAACCCCCGCAAGCACAAATAGGTGAGTACAGGGGCATAACACAAGAGGATAACACAGGATTATAGGGCCCTCGCGGCTGAGTGGACAGCGCTCGGGAGTGGTAGTCCTAAGGGCCCGGGTTCGTTCCCCGGCGGAGACGGAAACAAACGGGCAGAGTTTCTTTCATCCTGATGCTCCTGTTCACCTAGCAGTAAATAGGTACCTGGGAATTAGACAGCTGCTTCCTGGGGATGTGTGTGTGTTAGAGAGAAATATATGTAGTAGATATAATAGAGAAAAATATATTGGTTAGAAAGGCGGGGTCCAAGAGCTAATAGCTCGATCCTGCAGACACAAATAGTAAATACACATGCAGACGAGGAGTCACAATAACGTGGCTGAAATATATTGACCAAACACACACCGAAACTACGACGTTGGTACAACGTTCGAACAAGTTTCTAACACCTAACCCGTTATAACAACCAATATAGCAAGTTGTAACAACGTTCTAATACGTCATAAACACGTTAAGCCAAGATGTAACAACTTTATTACAAGTTGTAACAAACAGAATATAGAGACAGTTTCGGTTTGTGTTTCCAGGGTGTTGACCAAACCACACATTAGAAAGTGAAGGGACGACGACATTTCGGTCCGTCCTGGACCGTTCTCAAGTCGATTGAGAATATACACAAGTAAATACACACACTCCTGCCACAACTGTGAGGATTGTGGGCTATGAGGAGCGAACAGAAAAAATACAGAAGCAACGAGGGTCGAATATTTGAATGCGATATATAAATGGGAGTAAACATTGAAGCTAAATACCAGAATGAGCCACAGAGGCTTTGGCCTGTGCTTCAGTGTCTTCTGTGTGAACAAAAATAACATTTGCCGTGCGTTAAACAGTGGCGTGATTAATGGAAGCTGCGGAGTCTGGGCTTTTTTATGAGGCAACTCAGTAGTAGCCAGAACCTGTACACCTGTTGGTAGAGGGTCGAGAGGCGGGATCAAGGAGCTGAAACACGTTCCCTGCAGCAGCAAGATGAGGAGTAGGTGGGGTGGGCCTATCATAGGCCCACCCTCATCCATGCACCAGGGGGGGGGGGCATTTCCCCGGGCACCCAGCCCCCCCTCGAAGGTGCTTGTACAATGGAGTTTTCAAGTAGATACTACGCCTATAGTCTGAGGTAGATACCACGCCTATAGTCTGAGGTAGATACCACGCCTATAGTCTGAGGTAGATACCACGCCTATAGTCTGAGGTAGATACCACGCCTATAGTCTGAGGTAGATACCACGCCTATAGTCTGAGGTAGATACCACGCCTATAGTCTGAGGTAGATACCACGCCTATAGTCTGAGGTAGATACCACGCCTATAGTCTGAGGTAGATACCACGCCTATAGTCTGAGGTAGATACCACGCCTATAGTCTGAGGTAGATACCACGCCTATAGTCTGAGGTAGATACCACGCCTATAGTCTGAGGTAGATACCACGCCTATAGTCTGAGGTAGATACCACGCCTATAGTCTGAGGTAGATACCACGCCTATAGTCTGAGGTAGATACCACGCCTATAGTCTGAGGTAGATACCACGCCTATAGTCTGAGGTAGATACCACGCCTATAGTCTGAGGTAGATACCACGCCTATAGTCTGAGGTAGATACCACGCCTATAGTCTGAGGTAGATACCACGCCTATAGTCTGAGGTAGATACCACGCCTATAGTCTGAGGTAGATACCACGCCTATAGTCTGAGGTAGATACCACGCCTATAGTCTGAGGTAGATACCACGCCTATAGTCTGAGGTAGATACCACGCCTATAGTCTGAAGTAGATACCACGCCTATAGTCTGAGGTAGATACCACGCCTATAGTCTGAGGTAGATACCACGCCTATAGTCTGAGGTAGATACCACGCCTATAGTCTGAGGTAGATACCACGCCTATAGTCTGAGGTAGATACCACGCCTATAGTCTGAGGTAGATACCACGCCTATAGTCTGAGGTAGATACCACGCCTATAGTCTGAGGTAGATACCACGCCTTTCCAGTTGCAGTGGGTCATTCTGGGTATGTGGGAAAGGAAGGCTAGGAGGGACGATAGGTAGAAGGGTATAGGAGGGAGGGAATGGTATAGAGGGAGGAAGTGGGAGGGTAAGGGAGTGAGGGAGTAAGTAAGAGAGGGCGGAGGTTCACGTATTCGCCTAGTTGTGCTTGGGGGGGGGGGTTGAGCTTGAGCTCTTTGGTCCCGCCTCTCAACTGTCAACATTGGGACAACATGGAAGCTGACACGTTTGGAGGGGTGGGGTGGGGGGGGGGGTGTAATTACGGCCAGTCATTTAATATAGCCAGTTACTGGTGTTCCTGCCAATGTCTGACGGGGGAGGTTGTGGCACACGTCGTTCCCGACGCTTCCATGCGTCGTTGCACTGCATCAGCGTCGTGAGCATTGCGTCAGCGTCGTCGTACTGCATCAGCGTCGTTGCACTGCATCAGCGTCGTGAGCATTGCGTCATCGTCGTCGTACTGCATCAGCGTCGTGAGCATTGCGTCATCGTCGTCGTACTGCATCAGCGTCGTGAGCATTGCGTCAGCGTCGTCGTACTGCATCAGCGTCGTTGCACTGCATCAGCGTCGTGAGCATTGCGTCAGCGTCGTCGTATTGCGTCAGCGTCGTGCGCATAAAGCCCCGCTTGATGAGTAAAAACTCCTGCGTCATGATTACTGAAAAACCTTGAATTTGTTGACCAAATTTATGGTCATCCGATTAACATTAATCTGCGTGGTTAGTTATCTCCCGGAGACATTTCTCTCGATACACAGGTTGTGTCCGACACCGCAGCAGCGGCAGATGCTGGGTGTAGCGCTCTATGTTGTCTCTCAATATACACAAACTTCTCAAGCTGGAGGTAATATTTCTTAAAGTCACCGGGGGAGACGTTGGTGAGAACCTTTGTAATCCTCCTTGAATCAACTTAAACGACCAATCAAATGGTTCGGGTCTGGTCCAGCCAACCAATCAGCAGGCACAATGAGAACTTTGACACCCATCTGTGTTGTGTTTATCACAAAATACGTCCTTGAGATCAAGGAGGAGCAGGAGGTCCGAGGGTAAGCATCCTTCCCTTCCCCCTCAGGAATGCTGATGCTATCGGCGGGATGATGTTTGTTCGTTTGCGCTTTGTTGTCCTGCTTAGACGCCTCGGAATGGCGCAGTAAATTTAATTAATCCCTTCACGCCGGGGTGGGGTGTGCTGGGGGAGGGGGGGGGGGGGAGGAGGAGGAGGGGTTAAGACTCTCCTCCACTACCCCTCCCCCCCCCCGCCATCTCCCAGGCCGTCTCTCAAGGATGACTTGCGGTAAGAATTATGAGAGATTTTCACCCCCCTGGATGCTCCCTGCTTCGTTTGGGATAATTTCTTTCTCTCCCCTACTTGGCCCTGTCCTACATGTCGCCTTGATATTAATTTTTTTAAAGTAGTTTTTGGTGTAGATTTTGAGACGGGTTGGGGGGGGTGGAGGGGTTGGGGGGGTGGAGGGGTTGGGGGGGTGGAGGGGTTGGGGGGGGGGAGGGGTTAGGGGGGGGGGGGTGATTAAGGAGAGGGCTGGCGAGGTTTTGTTGTGCTGTGGCTCGCCTGGGGGTAATTAAAGAGAAGATTTGCGAGGTTTTAAACTTCTTGTCTGGTGGTTCATAAGAGAGATTAATGAGAGGACGATAGGAACTGGAGACGCTTTCTGGGCTCTATGGCGCTTAACGCTTAACTGGTTGGGGGCGTAGGGGAGGGTTGGGGGCGTAGGGGGGGGGGGGGGGGTTGGGGGCGTAGGGGAGGGTTGGGGGCGTAGGGGAGGGTTGGGGGCGTAGGGGAGGGTTGGGGGCGTAGGGGAGGGTTGGGGTGAAGGGGGGGGGGGTGGGGGCGTAGGGGAGGGTTGGGGGCGTAGGGGAGGGTTGGGGGCGTAGGGGATGGTTGGGGGCGTAGGGGAGGGTTGGGGGCGTAGGGGAGGGTTGGGGTGAAGGGGGGGGGCGTAGGGGAGGGTTGGGGGCGTAGGGGAGGGTTGGGGGGGTACGGGGGTGGTTTGGGGCGTTGGGGAGGGTTGGGGGTGTAGGGGGCGTTGGGGAGGGTTGGGGGTGTAGGGGGGGGGGGGGGGTTGGGGGCGTTGGGGGGGGGGTACGGGGGGTGGTTTGGGGCGTTGGGGAGGGTTGGGGGTGTAGGGGGGGGCGTAGGGGAGTGTTGGGGCGGCGGTCTGTTCCCCCTCTCCCATTATCTCTTCCTTCTACACTCGTAGATGTTACCCCCCCACCCTCCCACTCGTACACACCTGTACACATTCGTACACACTCGTTTTGAAGACAAATGTAAGGTTTTGAGGCTGGGTAATAATGATAGTTACAAGATACGAGCTAGATGGTGTTGAGATTGCGAAGTCGGATTGCGAAAGGGATCTGGGAGTTATGATTAGTAAAAATTTAAAACCAGAAAATCAATGCATAAATGATAAATGTTCGTTATAAGGCAAATAGGACACTGGGATTTATTTATGGAAGCGTTACTAATAAGACGCCTGGTGTTCTCCAGCAATATCTCGCTCTGGTTAGGCCCCATTTAGATTATGCAGTTCAGTTTTGGTCGCCGTACTACAGAACAGATATAAATTCACTAGAACGCATCCAGCGTAGGATGACGGAGTTAATCCTCCAAATTAGAAAACTGCCATATGAAGAAAGATTGACAAAGCTTAAATTACATTCTCTAGAAAGGCGAAGAATTGAGGGTGACATGATAAGGTGTACAAGTGGATGCATGGACATAACAAGGGGGATATTATTGGGGTACTAAAAGTATCAATACAAGACAGAACACAAAACAATGGGTATAAATTGGATAAGTTTAGATTTAGGAAAGACCTGGGTAAATACTGGTTCGGTAGCAAGGTTGTTGATTTGTGGAACCAATTACCGCGTAACATAATAAAAGTAGGATCCCTTGATGGTTTCAAGCGTAGGTTAGCCATGTATATGAGTGGGATTGGGTGGTTATAAATAGGAGCTGCCTCGTATGGGTCATTAGGCCTTCTGCAGTTACCTTAATTTTTATGTTCTTATGTACACACTCCACACACACACACACACACACACACACACACACACACACACACACACACACACACACACACACAATGTTTGCAGATGACGCAAAATTAATGAGAAGAGTTGTGACAGACGAGGATTGTAGGATCCTCCAAGAGGACTTAAACAGGCTGCAGAGATGGTCAGGGAAATGGCTACTGGAGTTTAACACCAGTAAATGTAAAGTTATGGAAATGGGATCAGGTGACAGGAGACCAAAGGGACAGTACACAATGAAGGGGAACAGCCTACCTGTAACGATTCGAGAAAGAGACCTGGGAGTGGATGTGACACCTAATCTAACTCCTGAGGCACATATAAATAGGATAACGACAGCAGCGTACTCTACACTGGCGAAAATTAGAACTTCATTCAGAAACCTAAATGAGGAAGCTTTTAGGGCGCTTTACACTGCCTACGTGAGACCCGTCTTAGAGTATGCCGCGCCATCATGGAGCCCCCACCTGAAGAAACACATAAAGAAACTGGAGAAGGTTCAGAGGTTTGCGACGAGGCTTGTCCCAGAGCTACGAGGGATGGGATATGAAGAGCGACTGAAGGAACTGAACCTTACGACACTAGAGAAAAGAAGGGAGAGAGGAGATATGATAGGGACATATAAAATACTCAGGGGAATTGACAAAGTGGAAATAGATGAAATGTTCACACGTAATAATAACAGAACGAGGGGACATGGGTGGAAACTTGAAACTCAGATGAGTCACAGAGATGTTAGGAAGTTTTCTTTTAGCGTGAGAGTAGTAGAAAAATGGAATGCACTTGGGGAACAGGTTGTGGAAGCAAATACTATTCATACTTTTAAAACTAGGTATGATAGGGAAATGGGACAGGAGTCATTGCTGTAAACAACCGATAGCTAGAAAGGCGGGATCCAAGAGTCAATGCTCGATCCTGCAAGCACATATAGGTGAGTACATATAGGTGAGTACACACACACACACACACACACTTGTGCTTAACAAGGCAGCTAAGGACAAGGGCATGTATAAACTACAGAAATGACAAGACACCCGAGAGCAGAGGGGCCTCCCCCCACTCAAAGGTTTGGGGTGCCCTGCCCCCCTCTCAGGTGTGGGGGTCTATGGGGCCCCCCTCCCAGGTATGGGGTGCTGAAATAAGGTCATCAGACTAAACAAACCAATTTCGGAGCGTGAGCGTGGAGAATCACAAGGTGCTGAATACCCCACGACTGGCCAGTCGTCTGACGTTGCTTAGAAGAGTATTGGTGGAATGCTCTCATGATCCAGATCAACCAATTGGCAACCAGCACCCGTAGTGGTTACCCAATCAGCGATAAGCAGTCATTAAGTACCGAAAAGTTGGGTAACAATGACTGCAGCTTAATGAAGCAATCAGCATAATTAGGCTTCTTTTATGCCACCATATGAGCGTTTCAGATTATAAAATGAACAGCCTCACATGACCGATCAATAAGAAGCATTAAGCCTCCTTCAGTACGGATCATTACACTTGCCGTAATGGGCCAGTTGAGGAAGACCAGCCTCGCAGTTCTGACCAATGAGAGAAAACCAATCCCGTGAAGTTGGCCAGTGAGGAATCAGCGACATATGATTACCACCTTCCAGGAGCCAATAAGAGAGCTGATGTTCCCACTAATGAGCCATTGACGTTCAAGATTAGAACTAGGAAGTTCTTGGTCTGTCACAAGAGTTTTCCTTCGCTTCGTATGCCAAGGACGGGAGGAGTTATTTAAAAGTTGCTTAACACTACTTGCCTAACAGGTTGCAGGACCGAGCTTCAGCTCTTTGGTCCTGCCTTTCCAAAGGTCGGTCGTCTAGTGCGATAGTTCCCGACCACTTTATTCCTTGTTAAGTCTCCCTTTAAAGCTGCAGATGGAGGTAATAACTGTTATATCCTCATTTAATTCTTTCTACCTGTTTAAGATTCAGCTACTGGGAACTAAAAGTTCCTAGTAGCACGGGCTATGGTGAGCCCGTGATGGACTTATCTGGCACAGGAGCGGGGCTGAAACTTGTTTCTACCTGCTTATTGACCTTATACTGAAGTGCTTCCTCTGACTCACCATCCCAGTATCCAACTTCTACTCAACCTAAACATCTGTCTCGTCAATCCGCACGTAGAGATCATGTCCCCTCATTTTCTCATTCCAGAGTAGTTAAGCTTCTTTCCTTCAATGTCTGTTCTCTATTCCTTCAATTAGCTCTATCCTCTCGGCTCTGGCGCCAGATTTGTGGCAAACCTCTGTATATGATCATTCGTTTTGCGCTTTTTGACGCGAGGGCTTCGCGCTGGTGCTGCATACTCCAGCAAGAGTCGGACGTATGTTGTGTAAAGTCTTTTTAAACGGAACCTTGTCTAGGTTCATGAAGGAGGGGGTGCGGGGGGGGGGGGGAGGAATGGGGCGGCGGGATGTGTGTGCGGGGGCGTGATTAGGTAGAGTTTGCGTCAAAATGTGACGTGGTATTAGGAGGGCAGGTTGGCGACACTGTAGTTGCCAGGATCAGGTTGGGTTACTTGTACCTGTGGCAGGTGGCTACAGGTGACGGATCTCCCAATCCTGAGCACTCCAGGTGCAAACTGTGTGAGCAGGATCTTGGTCATACATCTCTACAACCAATAATCCCTGGAAACACAAACCGAAACTGTCTCTATTTTCCGCTTGTTACAACTTGTAATAAAGTTGTTAAAGCTTGGCTTAACGTGTTTATGACGTATTAGAACGTTGTTACAACTTGCTATATTGGTTGTTATAACTGGTTAGGAGGTGTTAAAACTCGTTCGAACGTTGCACCAACGTCGTAGTTTCGGTGTGTGTTTGGCGGGTTGTTACAACTTGCTATATTGGTTGTTATAACTGGTTAGGAGGTGTTAAAACTTGTTCGAACGTTGCACCAACGTCGTAGTTTCGGTGTGTGTTTGGCGGGTTGTTACAACTTGCTATATTGGTTGTTATAACTGGTTAGGAGGTGTTAAAACTCGTTCGAACGTTGCACCAACGTCGTAGTTTCGGTGTGTGTTTGGCGGGTTGTTACAACTTGCTATATTGGTTGTTATAACTGGTTAGGAGGTGTTAAAACTTGTTCGAACGTTGTACCAACGTCGTAATTTCGGTGTGTGTTTGGCGGGATATGACATTGTTATTCAATGTCAAGTCATAGACACCTTTCTACCTGAGATATCAACCCGTCCGCTTACAAATTACGTCGCTTTTCGCCCGTATGCGCTACGGCAAAAAAGGCCGTAATATGAAAATGAAAAATAATTGAAAAATAACATTTAGATGGTTTTTTCCAAAATATTAAGTCGAGGGTCCTCTGGTAGGTTAGAAGGGCAGGAAGTTTTCCTAAGGTTTCCTCTCCTAACCTAACCGAGTATGCCGGAGGACCCAAACAGAAAACGGAACAGTTCGTCACTTTCGTGAGCCGATTCCATTTTAAATTAAGTCCCATTTTTTTCTAGCCCGAGTGCTCATATGAGCGAAAAACGACGTAATTTTGTGAGAGAACTGGTTGAGGTATGAGGTACACCTGGAGCTTTACAAGTGCTCTACACATACCCGTGCTATCCTCGCAAGTTATCAAAAGATAGCAGACTTCCCCCTGTATGACAGACCATACTGTGAGATATTTCTTATTAAAATTGATACGAGCCTAGTTTCTTCTTTAATGCGGGAATTGTGTTGTTAAGTAGTCGATGTAGAGGAGATGGGTAACTGGCCACCATGTAAAGTGAATACCACATTTCTTAAACGATTGTTGCGATCACAATCCATCTTCTGTACGGCATCTCTCCCTCTACCCATCACTGATGGGGGGGAGGGGGATTGATTCGTGGGGGGAGAGGAAAAGAGCAGGGAGGGGGGGGATGGAGACGGGGGTGGGGTAGAAGAAGGGGTGGGGGAGGGGGGGGGCATGGGGAAGAACGGGTGAGTGGGGGGGGTTAAGTTTAGGGGGTGAGGGAGCGTAAGGTGTGGAATGGGGGGTTGGGTGGGTGACGCTGGCTGGGTCAAGAGTCAAAGACTAGAAGCAAGGAAAGTTTTTTTTTTTTCCTCCCCTCGTCAAGTGTTTGTTTACTTAAGTATTGTGTTTGGAAGCTGGGAATTGTTGAGAGACTCGAGTATTCAGAAAACGAACCGGCCAAAATGTGGAGAAAAAACTAATATTGTTACAAGCGACAGTCATGTTTGTCAAGGGGGGAAAAAGTTGTGTTTAAGAATAAGAAACGAAGCGTAAGACTATGAAAGACAACAGCCGCTCTGGCAAAGCCCCCCCCCCCCCCCCGAGAAGCCCCTATTCAAAAGCGCGAGCGATTAAAAGCATAGAGAAATTAAATGGCCGAGGAATGTGTTTGAAGAGTGACATTTATCATATTATTTATCCCGCTTTACATTAGGGCTAAAGTTTGTGTGACACGAAGCCCGGCGAGCCGTAGGCGACTGTGTGCCCTGTGACGCCCCAGCGTAAGGACCACAACGGCCTCTCCCACCCTCCCACTGTTCCTCTTCCATAAAGTTACAGAAATTTTTGACACAATCTCGATTGCGCATTTAGAGTGCCAGATGTTCGAAAGAAGAAAACGGTATTTATTGTGGTTTAAGCACTCCTTGGAGCCGATAGATCAGGCTGTTGAGATTGATCTAGCTCATTTGCATTTATATGTCGGCGTTGGGGGCTTCTAGACCTCCCTGGACCGCATATTTCTCTACGAAAATGAAGAAAATTGGACCATAAGCGAGGGAGGAGAGGAGGGGGGGAGTGGTAACGTCTTGGACCACCCCTTTATACCAGTGACACGAGAAAATGAGCCCCAAGGCACTTTCCTCTTCACCTTCATCTCTAATTCACAATGCTTCAGCCAGCCGGCCAGGCCACCGTTGGCGCTCGAACGATAGCCTTTGGGATTAGTTCGAAATGATGCGGACATCGGAAATGCTGGTGTGAATACCTGGCTGGTCGCACCTGGACCCCGTTAATACAAGGGGACGGTGTGTGTTCTATCCTCAGTGCTTCAGTTGATGGCTAGAGCAGTCCGGGACACCAGCGGAGGGACGTGTGTGTGGGTGTGTCCCCCCCGTCCCGGCTGAGGGAGACTGGAGGTGTGACAACAGGAGGCAGCTGAGGTGGTCACTGTGCCCAGCAAGTGAGAGAGTCACCGCCGAGGCAGAGCCCCGACGCCCGTCATACCCTTGTTAATTAAACGGAGAGGTTGTGTGCCAGCTGTGGACCAGCGCCAGCCATCTGTGAGGCCGCGTCTGTGTCGGCGTCACCGTCCCCATCTTTATGGAAACTAAGAGTGGCGTGTCGAGTTTACACCCACGTGATGTGGGGTGTACTACTGAGGTCAGGTTTACCGGTATTGTACGGCTAAAAGCTTTAACTTGGGATGCAGGTTAGAGAAAGCCCCGTTAACAGGACGCGGGTTTACCTTTGGCAGGTTTCATTATGCCTGCCACTCGAACACTTGCTTCAGGAGGTAACGTGCTGGTCGGGAGGCTAGCACGCGTCCCGTGAGAGGTGGGCGGGAGGGATAGGTGCGGCGGTGGGCGGGCCCAAGAGAGAAGGGACTCGGAGTCAGTGTGGAGAATAGATTAGTCTTATCTGGAGATCGGCCAGTTCCCAACACTAATAACAGGTTTTAGTGTTGTCGTGGGCACGACGGCCAGCGGTCGAGATAACCGCGGCGCGCCTCCTCCGTTCTCACCTCCAGTCCTACCTAATTAATGAAGCAACCTAACCGCCGCTCAGGTACAGTCGCTTCACAAATAGTGATAAATTACCACCGTTTAGGTATTTGCGGTTGAGCTTAAGCTCCGGGTAACGCTGGTCCTGCTGACCAGTCTCCTCCGGCAACACGTCCCTTTTTAGGCAAATAGGTCGCGTTTTCTACATTATTGTAACCAACGTTACAAACGCGGTGTTTTAAGATAACTAACGACTCGTAAATAGTCACATGTTATATGCCTCGGACTCTGTGAGTCAGCCGACTTGGTTCACACTTTCCTCGTGGGACTATAAGGTTAGACTCTACTATAAGGATGGGGAATCGGTTGCTGAGCGGATAGAACACTGGACGCGAGATCTTGTAGTCTCGGGTTAAATCCCGGGCGCCGGCGAGAAAATGGGCAGAGTTTCTTTCACCCTGATGCCCCTCTTACCTAGCAGTAAATAAGTACCTGGGAGTTAGTCAGCTGTCACGGGCTGCTTCCTGGGGGTGGAGGCCTGGTCGAGGACCGGGCCGCGGGGACACTAAGCCCCGAAATCATCTCAAGATAACCTCAAGATAGACTCTTTACGGAGTGGCAAATGAAGAGAACATCATCAAAAAGTCATCAATGAAGACTCAAATGAAGAGTTATCATTAATGGCCGTTTTTACTGGCAATTAATGCAGCAATATTTAAATTTAATTTACAAAATCATCAGTTTTTTTTTAAATAGTTTTGTCTACTTTGCCAATACAATCATCAGATTTGTGTTCTATTAGTGGGGACATTTTTTGTTTATCTGTTTACAACACTTTTTCTTCCTCCACCTGTTGATGAGAGACAACTTTTTGTGCTCTGTCGATGAATGCAAATTTTTGGTAATTTTTTTCTATCAGCAATAATTATGGGTCCCTGGCTGTATGTGGACTACTGAGGCTGTATGTGGACTACTGAGGCTGTATGTGGACTACTGTGGCTGTATGTGGACTACTGTGGCTGTATATGGACTACTGTGGCTGTATGTGGACTACTGTGGCTGTATATGGACTACTGTGGCTGTATGTGGACTACTGAGGCTGTATGTGGACTACTGTGGCTGTATGTGGACTACTGAGGCTGTATGTGGACTACTGTGGCTGTATGTGGACTACTGTGGCTGTATATGGACTACTGTGGCTGTATGTGGACTACTGAGGCTGTATGTGGACTACTGTGGCTGTATGTGGACTACTGAGGCTGTATGTGGACTACTGTGGCTGTATGTGGACTACTGTGGCTGTATGTGGACTACTGTGGCTGTATGTGGACTACTGAGGCTGTATGTGGACTACTGTGGCTGTATGTGGACTACTGAGGCTGTATGTGGACTACTGAGGCTGTATGTGGACTACTGTGGCTGTATGTGGACTACTGAGGCTGTATGTGGACTACTGAGGCTGTATGTGGACTACTGTGGCTGTATGTGGACTACTGTGGCTGTATGTGGACTACTGAGGCTGTATGTGGACTACTGAGGCTGTATGTGGACTACTGTGGCTGTATGTGGACTACTGTGGCTGTATGTGGACTACTGTGGCTGTATGTGGACTACTGTGGCTGTATGTGGACTACTGTGGCTGTATGTGGACTACTGTGGCTGTATGTGGACTACTGTGGCTGTATGTGGACTGCTGTGGCTGTATGTGGACTGCTGAGGCTGTATGTGGACTACTGTGGCTGTATGTGGACTACTGTGGCTGTATGTGGACTACTGAGGCTGTATGTGGACTACTGTGGCTGTATGTGGACTACTGAGGCTGTATGTGGACTACTGTGGCTGTATGTGGACTTCTGTGGCTGTATGTGGACTACTGAGGCTGTATGTGGTCTACTGTGGCTGTATGTGGACTACTGAGGCTGTATGTGGACTACTGAGGCTGTATGTGGACTACTGTGGCTGTATGTGGACTACTGTGGCTGTATGTGGACTGCTGAGGCTGTATGTGGACTACTGTGGCTGTATGTGGACTACTGTGGCTGTATGTGGACTACTGAGGCTGTATGTGGACTACTGTGGCTGTATGTGGACTACTGAGGCTGTATGTGGACTACTGTGGCTGTATGTGGACTACTGTGGCTGTATGTGGACTACTGTGGCTGTATGTGGACTACTGTGGCTGTATGTGGACTACTGTGGCTGTATGTGGACTACTGTGGCTGTATGTGGACTACTGTGGCTGTATGTGGACTACTGTGGCTGTATGTGGACTACTGTGGCTGTATGTGGACTACTGTGGCTGTATGTGGACTACTGAGGCTGTGTGTGGACTACTGAGGCTGTGTGTGGACTACTGAGGCTGTGTGTGGACTACTGAGGCTGTGTGTGGACTACTGTGGCTGTATGTGGACTACTGTGGCTGTATGTGGACTACTGTGGCTGTATGTGGACTACTGTGGCTGTATGTGGACTACTGTGGCTGTATGTGGACTACTGTGGCTGTATGTGGACTACTGTGGCTGTATGTGGACTACTGAGGCTGTATGTGGACTACTGTGGCTGTACGTGGACTACTGTGGCTGTACGTGGACTACTGAGGCTGTGTGTGGACTACTGAGGCTGTGTGTGGACTACTGAGGCTGTGTGTGGACTACTGAGGCTGTGTGTGCTCAGCGCTGTCACATGTGGTCGCTGAGGGCACTCTCCTGATTACCTGCAGGTCAGCAGCTGCAGGAGCTGACCAGGTAATTAGGAGGAGGAGAAAGCGCTAAGACAGTACAACTACATTGCACTGGGAAGGAACACAAGGACAAGGATCTGGAATGGGGAGGGGGGGAGGGGAGAGGAGGGAAGGGAAGGGAAGGGGAGGGGAGAGGAGAGGGAAGGGGAGGGGAGGGGAGGGGAGGGGAGGGGAGGGGAGGGGAGGGGAGGGGAGGGGAGGGAAGGGAAGGGGAGGGGAGGGGAGGGGAGGGAAGGGAAGGGGAGGGGAGGAGAGAGGAGGGAAGGGAAGGGAATGGGGAGGGGAGGATGGGTGCAGTCATTAATGATAACTATCCCAGTCTGAAGGTGACGAGTTTGTTCAGTTATCACCTGAAGGAGCTGTGTTGTGTGTACTGGGTCACAGTGTACTGGGTCACAGTGTACTGGGTCACAGTGTACTGGGTCACAGTGTACTGGGTCACAGTGTACTGGGTCACAGTGTACTGGGTCACAGTGTACTGGGTCAGTGTACTGGGTCACAGTGTACTGGGTCACAGTGTAGCGACACTGTAGCCACAGTGTAGTCATGACAGAGTTGACCGACCTGGCGGCTGCTGCTCAAGACGCCACGAGACACGCACGAGGGACCTTTGACAAGCCGCTGGCTTCCTATTCTCATCAACGCCACTTGAGATGGCGGCCGTCAGGACAACTCGTGCCAACAGCTGTGTTGATCAACCAGCTTGTGCTTGTGGCAGCTACCTATTGTGAGTTTGGTAGTTTGATACTAAACTAGCAACGCACTACTATCAAAATGAGTATATGTATTTATTTTTGTTTTCTGTTAATGAGTGCAAATTAACACACACATTATTATATATATATATATATATATATATATATATATATATATATATATATATATATATATATATATAATACACATATATACACTAGCTGTACCCGGCCACGCGTTGCTGTGGCTCAACAATGCATGTACGTTGCTGAGCCACAGCAACCTTCCCCCTGTCTCCCTGTCCTCCCCCCCCCGTCCCCTCGTCCTCCCCCCCCCCCCCGTCCCCTCGTCCTCCCAACCATTCCTCGCTCCCCCATCCCCTCGTCCTTCCCGCCATTTCCTTCCCCTGTTCCCTCACTCTCCTGTCCCCTTGTCCATCCCACCATTCTCCACTACCCATCCCCTCGTCATCCCCACTATTCCCCACTCCCTCGTCCGATGCATTCCCAAATGATCTGATGTTCCAATCAGAAAATTGGGGACATCAAATGATCTGATGTTCCAATCAGAAAATTGGGGACATCAAATGATCTGATGTTCCAATCAGAAAATTGGGGACATCAAATGATCTGATGTTCAAATCAGAAAATTGGGGACATCAAATGATCTGATGTTCAAATCAGAAAATTGGGGACATCAAATGATCTGATGTTCCAATCAGAAAATTGGGGACATCAAATGATCTGATGTTCAAATCAGAAAATTGGGGACATCAAATGATCTGATGTTCAAATCAGAAAATAGGGGACATCAAATGATCTGATGTTCCAATCAGAAAATTGGGGACATCAAATGATCTGATGTTCCAATCAGAAAATTGGGGACATCAAATGATCTGATGTTCCAATCAGAAAATTGGGGACATCAAATGATCTGATGTTCCAATCAGAAAATTGGGGACATCAAATGATCTGATGTTCCAATCAGAAAATAGGGAACGTGAAACATGCACATATTTGAAAGGAACGTTGGGTCAAAATTTCAAAGCTATCGATGAAGAAGTTTGCGAGATTAGCGATTTTGAACAAACGAACATTTACATTTTCATTTATATAGATATATGACAGTGCGAACAAGCCTGAATGGTCCCCAGGACAATATGCAACTGAAAATTTGCAGTTATAATTTGCAGTCAGTTATATATGACAGTGTCAGACCACGGAGGAAGAATTGAAATAGGAATTTCCTTAAATACTTTCGTATTTAACAATACATCTTCAGAAGGAAACACTTCATGAACAAATGTTTATGGCTGTTAATTCCCCAGTGTACGTTAACCAAACTGTTAGTGTGTACGTATAGCAACGGAAACTTGTGTACAGAACTATTGGCTTGGGCAGAGAATAGTTAATAGCCAAGTGAGTTCCACCCTTAAGGGATGAGCGGTTTAGACCTGTTGAGTTGCAGAGTACTATCCCCTCCGGTTTCCATCTTGGGGATACAAAGCTGCCAGTGTAAACCTAACTCCCCAAAGGCTTGATGAATAATGGGTTTACATATGACAATGACAGCGTTGTTATGCGTCTCATTAGATAATTAGATAATGATTAGATAATTAGATAATGATTAGATAATTAGATATCTCATTAGATAACTAGATAATAATAAGTAATAAAATAATTACATTACCATTTAATACATTTTGTAGGTGGGCTTGAAGGCAGGAGTCAGAGGTGGGATTGGCGTTAACCTGATTTCAGAAACTTTCCTCAAAAGGATTGTATCGTCAATCAAAATGATTGACTTCCGAGGTTAATTTCGCCATACGGGAGCAAGCTGCCTTGTACGGATTGGATCTGTTCGGTAAATACAGTGATCTCTTCTTCTCGTCCAGATGTTGCGAGGTGGTGGTAGATATGTTCATGTTCTGGTGTTCTGAACCCCCCCCCCCCACCCCATTCCACCCCCTTCCACGTTCCGGGTGCCCCTTCCCCTGCCACGTTCCAGGTGCCCCCCCTTCCACGTTCCGAACGGCACCCCGCCCCTAACGTTCCGAACGGCGTGGCCATATCTTGAGGTTATCTTGAGATGATTTCGGGGCTTTAGTGTCCCCGCGGCCCGGTCCTCGACCAGGCCTCCACCCCCAGGAAGCAGCCCGTGACAGCTGACTAACACCCAGGTACCTATTTTACTGCTAGGTAACAGGGGCATAGGGTGAAAGAAACTCTGCCCCATTGTTTCTCGCCGGCGCCTGGAATCGAACCCAGGACCACAGGATCACGAGTCCAACGTGCTGTCCGCTCGGCTCGCCATACTCAATAACTGCGAACATACAGCACCTTAGACTGGGAGGACTCGCATGATAAAGTCTCCTGGGATGATATTAATATTTACAACGTTTAGAACCATGTGATTAGTTTGTTAGTGTAGGGGGGGGGGGGTGTGTATACAAAAACAAACATACACAAATACAACCTCCCTACACACACACACACACACACACACACACACACACACACACACACACACACACACACACACACACACACACACACACACACACACACACACACACACAGCTTGTGATGGAAGCTTGAAACTCAGATGAGTCACAGAGATGTTAGGAAGTTTTCTTTTAGCGTGAGAGTAGTGGGAAAATGGAATGCACTTCAGGAACAGGTTGTGGAAGCAAATACTATTCATAATTTTAAAACCAGGTATGATAGGGAAATAGGACAGGAGTCATTGCTGTAAACAACCGATGCTCGAAAGGCGGGATCCAAGAGTCAATGCTCGATCCTGCAGACACAACTAGGTGAGTACACACACACACACACACACACACATATCTAGTCAATATCTAGTCAAGGATAAGACTAAACTGGAAAAGGTTCAAAGGTTTGCCACCAGACTAGTACCCGAGCTGAGAGGTATGAGCTACGAGGAGAGACTACGGGAATTAAACCTCACTTCGCTGGAAGACAGAAGAGTTAGGGGGGACATGATCACCACATTCAAGATTCTGAAGGGGATTGATAGGGTAGATAAAGACAGTCTATTTAACACAAGGGGAACACGCACAAGGGGACACAGGTGGAAACTGAGTGCCCAAATGAGCCACAGAGATATTAGAAAGAACTTTTTTAGTGTCAGAGTGGTTGACAAATGGAATGCATTAGGGGGTGATGTGGTGGAGGCTGACTCCATACACAGTTTCAAGTGTAGATATGACAGAGCCCGATAGGCTCAGGAATCTGTACACCTGTTGATTGACGGTTGAGAGGCGGGACCAAAGAGCCAGAGCTCAACCCCCGCAAACACAACTAGGTGAGTACAACTAGGTGAGTACACACACACACACACACACACACACACACACACACACACACACACGCACGCGCATGCACACGCGCGCGCACGCGTCCGGATACCACCACTACAAAAGCGCTCGCTATTTAAATTTGTGTATGAAAGGTTCCTTTGTACAACGTGAGTTTGTCCCCTACACGCCCAGTGTTGATGACAACACACTCTTGTCCTCCCACCTACATGCACTCCAAGCGTACCTTGGAGTGTATGTATGTGGGAATGTATGTAATGTATGTATGTGTATGTATGTATGTATGTATGTAATGTATGTATGTATGTATGTATGTATGTATCTATCTCCACCCTTTAAAAATACCATCATCTGACATGTATGATCGTAGCATACGGTCATCAATGGGTGTAGTTACAGGACCAATTCGGACCTAACTGGTCTGTGGCCCGAAGCCTCGTCAACTTACAGGTGTTAGACCTGTTCGTGAGGTCTGTTAATTAGGTCCTGGCGTACACACAGACCAATTAACACGAGGGCAGCGTCTCCCGAGTGGTGCCATAGGGAAGGAAGGGTATATTACATGGGTGTTGGGTATATCTCACGGGCATATCATGCGGTGGTATGCTCGCAGCGTAGTTAACGGGGGTGGGGGGGGGGGGAGGCTTTTGGAGGCGAGATAATTATCATCAAGGGGCCATTCAGTGATTGGGAAGTGGCTTCAGCTGTGGATTGTAATTACCGAGTGTTCTCAGTGGAACTTAATATATTCAGTAGGGGAGTGATTAGGGACTAATGGGGTATAGTGGCACTGGTTGGGGGTGTACTGTGCACGTGGCACTGGTTGGGGGTGTACTGTGCACGTGGCACTGGTTGGGGTGTACTGTGCACGTGGCACTGGTTGGGGGTGTACTGTGCGCGTGGCACTGGTTGGGGGTGTACTGTGCGCGTGGCACTGGTTGGTGGGGTGTACTGTGCACGTGGCACTGGTTGGTGGGGTGTACTGTGCACGTGGCACTGGTTGGGGGTGTACTGTGCGCGTGGCACTGGTTGGGGGTGTACTGTGCGCGTGGCACTGGATGGGGAGTAGACTGCCTGACACTGTTAGGGGTATAACCTTGGTTGGCACTGAGACTCTACGTGGCATTGTTGTAGTTTTTATTGACAGTATACGCTAAGTATACCCCTCGTGGCACTCTTCGTGTGTATAACCCAAGCCGCGGTATACTAATTATGGTCTAGTTGAGGTTTAGTAGTGCCAACCTCTTTGATGCCAACAACCCCCCCTGGACAATTACAGGACTAAACGAGACATATGCTGTCTAATTGCCCCGACACCTTCCCTAATTGGCATCGTAAAGGCTCGTTATTTATGTGTAGTTCGGAGTAGTGCCACTTAATTGGTCGAGAATCTAATTAAGGTATCTGGCCCTTTTTAATATTTGATTAGGGCGAGTTCTTTGTTCTTGGGTTTAATGAACACAGAAGGGAAATATCAAAACTTAAAAGTTTCCATTTTGGGCATAAAGTATGAGAGAAAAAAAAGGGAGATATGATCTTGCTAGTGAGAAAAATTTAAGAAAAACTGGCAATTTTGTCCCCCCCAAAAAGCACAGGAATTTGGCGCCAGTAAATGTTTATAAGCAATTTCCAGGCAGCAATAAGGAGTAATCAGAGCGCCACAGCGCAGTGCTCTGCCTGTTGTAGGGGGACAACGCCTCTCCACGTAGGATTTGCGTAGGATTTATGTATATGTAGGATTTATGGAACAGCGTCGTCAGGGGAGGCGGGAAGTAGCCTACATCTTGTTGCCCCAGACATTGACCTTTTGATTCGATTTATTGTGCACCCCATACTTATCCTGTGAGCGGTAGCGCAAAAAGGATGAGAGAGCACAAAAGGTTTTTATCAGACCTCAACGGAGATTATAATATTAATAATTTCATCTCTCTTTCGCACCTTATAATTACAATGTCAGCTAGTTACAAAGAATGTTCTATTTCAAGAACTATATATTTAAAGTAAGTCATTATACATTAATGGTGGGTCTTATTGCTAATACATAATTGTTTGAGCAATGGAGATATCAGAGTCATAGGGGAGCTGCTGTTTACTATTATTAGTCTTCACAATACACTACTTGTTTCTTAATCTCATATGTCATTTATCTACTGGGAGCGAAATTTGGATATATTGTAAGGATTTCAGGTATTTTATCCTTAGTAATAAGATAGGTTGCCATATCATACAGCGCGAGTTTAGATTTATTGAGCGTATTTGCCATAATCCGGGCGGGTAGGGTAACAAGCTGTCATGGTCTCCTCTACACCCTAACAATTCGGGCAGCTGTAATATATATATATATATATATATATATATATATATATATATATATATATATATATATATATATATATATATATATATATATATATATGTATGTATATATATGTATATATGTAACAGCTGCACATATCGTGTGTGTGTGTGTGTACTCATCTAATTGTGCTTGTGGGGATTGAGTTCTGGCTCTTTGGTCCTGCCTCTCAACCGTCAATCAACTGGTGTACAGGTTCCCGAGCCTATTGGGCTCTATCATATCTACACTTGAAACTCCCAGAAGTGTGTGTGTGTGTGTGTGTGTGTGTGTGTGTGTGTGTGAGGGACCATGCTGCCAGTATCAAACAAACCAATTAGGCTGCCTCAAACTGTGATGAAATTTAAAAGACCGTGAAGATGCTGATTAGACCTCCTAATAACCCCCACCCCTGAATGACCACCCCCTTCCCCCTTAGTTCTCCCTCACTCCCCGACATCGACCACCCCCTCACTCCAACCCCGTCAACCCTCCAACCCCCTCCAACCCCCTTCAACCCTCCAACGTCGCTTCTCCCCTACAACCTGCTTTCAATAGTTTTTTTCTCTTCTTCATTTCCTGTCTCTTATTTAGTTTGATTTGTTGTATTATCATGCTTTACTCTCCCTGCTTCTTCCTCCCCCCCCCCCCCTCACTCTCTTCCACGCCCCCCACCCGCTCCTCTCCCCCCCCCCCCATGAATCATTCCCCTTTCTTTGTGAGGTGACGGCTGGGTGTCACCTTGAGGGTGAGGGTGTCACCTTGCCAGTTTGAACACATGACCTATTAGCGAAATAGTGGTTTGGATGGAATATTATGTGAATTACCACCCATGCCCGTCCCCTCTTCCTTCCCGTCCCCTCTTCCTTTTCTTTCCCACTCGTCTCCATCACTTTCCATCCCTCTCCTTGCTTTGACAGACGTACACGGATCGTCCAGGACCTCGGCAGCCATCTGTTATATTGTTGATGTGTGTGTACTCACCTGGTGGTTGTACTCACCTGGTGGTTGTACTCACCTGGTGGTTGTACTCACCTGGTGGTTGTACTCACCTGGTGGTTGTACTCACCTGGTGGTTGTACTCACCTGGTGGCTGTACTCTCCTGGTGGCTGTACTCTCCTGGTGGCTGTACTCTCCTGGTGGCTGTACTCTCCTGGTGGCTGTACTCTCCTGGTGGCTGTACTCTCCTGGTGGCTGTACTCTCCTGGTGGCTGTACTCTCCTGGTGGCTGTACTCTCCTGGTGGCTGTACTCTCCTGGTGGCTGTACTCTCCTGGTGGCTGTACTCTCCTGGTGGCTGTACTCTCCTGGTGGCTGTACTCTCCTGGTGGCTGTACTCTCCTGGTGGCTGTACTCTCCTGGTGGCTGTACTCTCCTGGTGGCTGTACTCTCCTGGTGGCTGTACTCTCCTGGTGGCTGTACTCGCCTGGTGGCTGTACTCGCCTGGTGGCTGTACTCGCCTGGTGGCTGTACTCGCCTGGTGGCTGTACTCGCCTGGTGGCTGTACTCGCCTGGTGGCTGTACTCGCCTGGTGGCTGTACTCGCCTGGTGGCTGTACTCGCCTGGTGGCTGTA
Source organism: Procambarus clarkii (assembly GCF_040958095.1). Classification (NCBI taxonomy): domain Eukaryota; kingdom Metazoa; phylum Arthropoda; class Malacostraca; order Decapoda; family Cambaridae; genus Procambarus; species Procambarus clarkii. Next base: position 7,994,389 of record NC_091158.1, read on the forward strand.
CTCGCCTGGTGGCTGTACTCGCCTGGTGGCTGTACTCTCCTGGTGGCTGTACTCTCCTGGTGGCTGTACTCTCCTGGTGGCTGTACTCTCCTGGTGGCTGTTACTCTCCTGGTGGCTGTACTCTCCTGGTGGCTGTACTCTCCTGGTGGCTGTACTCGCCTGGTGGCTGTACTCGCCTGGTGGCTGTACTCGCCTGGTGGCTGTACTCGCCTGGTGGCTGTACTCGCCTGGTGGCTGTACTCGCCTGGTGG
>NC_091158.1:7995139-8000139 GCF_040958095.1 Procambarus clarkii
GGAAGTTTTTATGCTTGTAAACTGTTTAATAAATGTAACTAAAGCCGTCAAATATTAAGGAAAGATGTCCACGTTCGTAAGAACTTAATAACTGCTTCGTGAATCTGGTCCCAGGTCTTAATCCCTGGTCCTCCTGGCCCCATAGTGGTCAGGGCCACTAGGTCTCTCGGCCTTTCGCTGTGCTTCATTACTCTCACTTCCTCTCTGTTCTTGTATCTTCTTGAGGTTATTTTAAGATGATTTCGGGGCTTTAGTGTCCCCGCGGCCCGGTCCTCGACCAGGCCTCCAACCCCCAGGAAGCAGCACGTGAGAGCTGACTAACTCCCAGGTACCTATTTACTGCTAGGTAAGAGGGCATCAGGGTGAAAGAAACTCTGCCCATCGTTTCTTGCCGGCGCCCGGGATCGAACCCTGGACCACAGGATCACACGTCCAGTGTTCTTACTGCTCAGCCACCGGCTCCTTGTACATCATTGTCTGCCAAATTCCTTCTTTCCTCGTGTGATGGGGTCGTTCCCTCTGTTTCTTCATAGTTCAGTCCCTTCATTTCAGATACCAGCCTTATGGTGCATACCTTTTAAACTATCGTTTTCCCCTTTAGGTAGGGATTCCATGCTGGTGCAGCATACTCAAGGGCGAGTTTCTGGCTGTATATAACGTCCAGAAAGATTTTTTTTTGTTTTCCAGTATCCTGAAGGTGATGCGAACGCTGTCCAGGTTGTCGCGTGCTGCTGACGCCAATCCGCCGACTATAGTGCCTCTGCAGAAGTTGAGTCACTTGTTCCTCAAAATCTCTTAATTTCAGATACGGGAAACTACTAGTTCAACGTAACTACTTTTATGGTCTTTTCTCTAATGTTCATTTTCTCATTGTTTGTATATGAGTACTGTATATCTAGTAGAAATTTTATATAACTCTCTCCCACTCCCTCACCCTCCCTCCACCTCACCCTCTCTCTCTCTCCCTCATATCACTACTTCCCTTCCCCCTCGCCGACTCCCTCCTCTCCCTCCACCCACAACTACTTCCAGTAACTCGTTAAATTACCCCTCGCTCCTAATTACAATTAGAATACAAACATCAGCATACCATAACCAGCAATTACCCTAATTAAACAAAAAGTTTGGGAGTGCAAGAGAATGGAACACGAGGGAGGATAAACTGAAGCACTTTCTCTCTCACGATATCTAATTCCATTGTGGTTAGAACAATGCCACCAATACCAGGGCCACCGAACTCTTCTGCACTACACGTCCACGGGGGTACATGGTCCACACACTGACGCCAACCATACCTAACCTCGTGATAAGCAAGGCGAGACAAGAGGTAGGTGGGTGTGTGTGTGTGTGTGTGTGTGTGTGTGTGTGTGTGTGTGTGTGTGTGTGTGTGTGTGTGTGTGTGTGTGTGTGTGTGTGTGTGTGTGTGTGTGTACTCACCTATTTGTGTCTGCAGGATCGAGCATTGACTCTTGGATCCCGCCTTTCAAGCATCGGTTGTTAACAGCAATGACTCCGGTCCTATTTCCGTATCATATGTAGTTTTAAAATTATGAATAGTATTTGCTTCCACAACCTGCTCCTTAAGTGCATTCCATTTTCCACTACTCTCACGCTAAAAGAAAACTTCCTAACATCACTGTGACTCGTCTGACTTTCCAGCTTCCACCCATGTCCCCTCGTTCTGTTACTATTCCGTGTGAACATTTCGTCTATGTCCACTCTGTCAATCCCCCTAAGTATTTTATACGTTCCTATCATATCCCCCTCTCCCTTATTTTTCTAGTGTCATAAGGTTCAGTTCCTTCAGGCGCTCTTCATATCCCAGCCCTCGGAACTCTGGGACGAGCCTTGTCACAAACTTCTGAACCTTTTCCATTTTCCTTGTGTGTTTCTCCAGGTGGGGACTCCATAATGAGGCGACATACTCTAAGACTGGCCTTACGTAGGCAGTGTAAAGCGCCCTAAAAGCCTCCTTACTTAGGATTCTGAATGATGTTCTAACTTTTGCCAGTGTAGAGTACGCTGCTGTCGTTATCCTATTTATATGTGCCTCAGGAGATAGATTAGATGTTACGTTCACTCCCAGGTCTCTTTCTCGAGTCGTCACAGGTAGGCAGTTCCCCTTCATTGTGTACTGTCCCTTTGGTCTCCTATCACCTGATCCCATTTACTTAACTTTACATTTGCTCGTGTTGAACTCCAGTAGCCATTTCTTTGACCATCTCTGCAACCTGTTCAAGTCCTCTTGGAGGATCCTACAATCCTCATCTGTCACAACTCTCCTCATCAACTTTGCATCATCCGCGAACATCGACATGTAGGATTCTACTCCTGTAAGCATGTCATTTATGTAACTTAGAAATAGAATTGGTCCCAGCACCGATCCTTGTGGTACTCCACTCATTACTGTTCGCCAGTCCGACTTCTCGCCCCTTACCGTAACACTCTGGTTCCTTCCTGTTAGGTAGTCCTTCCTATTTGTTGAGCTCTGGCTCTTTGGTCCCGCCTCTCAACCGTCAATCAACTGGTGTACAGGGTCCTGAGCCTACTGGGCTCTATCATATCTACATTTGAAACTGTGTACGGAGTCTGGAGTATGGAATATGAAGTGAGAGTATGTGAGTGGGTCCATCCATATATACTACTCCCCCCCCCCTCCCTCGAAAAAAAAAAGAATCTGGCTAATGGTGTCGGTCACTGACAGAATCTGGTATATTTGATTAGGACAAATGGAGTAATTTGGTCGTACAGATCATGGTAGGCCAGCCATTTAGTCCTGGAGATCATGGTAGGCCAGCCATTTAGTCCTGCAGATCATGGTAGGTTAACCATTTAGTCCTGCAGATCATGGTAGGCCAGCCATTTAGTCCTGCAGATCATGGTAGGTTAACCATTTAGTCCTGCAGATCATGGTAGGCCAGCCATTTAGTCCTGGAGATCATGGTAGGCCAGCCATTTAGTCCTGCAGATCATGGTAGGTTAACCATTTAGTCCTGCAGATCATGGTAGGCCAGCCATTTAGTCCTGCAGATCATGGTAGGCCAGCCATTTAGTCCTGCAGATCATGGTAGGCCAGCCATTTAGTCCTGCAGATCATGGTAGGCCAGCCATTTAGTCCGCAGATCATGGTAGGCCAGCCATTTAGCCCTGCAGATCATGGTAGGCCAACCATTTAGTCCTGCAGATCATGGTAGGCCAGCCATTTAGTCCTGCAGATCGTGGTAGGCCAGCCATTTAGTCCTGCAGATCATGGTAGGCCAACCATTTAGTCCTGCAGATCGTGGTAGGCCAGCCATTTAGTCCTGCAGATCGTGGTAGGCCAGCCATTTAGTCCTGCAGATCGTGGTAGGCCAGCCATTTAGTCCTGCAGATCATAGTAGGCCAGCCATTTAGTCCTGCAGATCATGGTAGGCCAGCCATTTAGTCCTGCAGATCATGGTAGGCCAGCCATTTAGTCCTGCAGATCATGGTAGGCCAGCCATTTAGTCCTGCAGATCATGGTAGGCCAGCCATTTAGTCCTGCAGGTCATGGTAGGCCAGCCATTTAGTCCTGCAGATCATGGTAGGTTAACCATTTAGTCCTGCAGATCATGGTAGGCCAGCCATTTAGTCCTGCAGATCATGGTAGGCCAGCCATTTAGTCCTGCAGTTCATGGTAGGCCAGCCATTTAGTCCTACAGATCATGGTAGGCAAGCCATTTAGTCCTGCAGATCATGGTAGGCTAGCCATTTAGTCCTACAGATCATGGTAGGCCAGCCATTTAGTCCTGCAGATCATGGTAGGCCAGCCATTTAGTCCTGCAGTTCATGGTAGGCCAGCCATTTAGTCCTACAGATCATGGTAGGCAAGCCATTTAGTCCTGCAGATCATGGTAGGCTAGCCATTTAGTCCTACAGATCATGGTAGGCCAGCCATTTAGTCCTGCAGATCGTGGTAGGCCAGCCATTTAGTCCTGCAGATCGTGGTAGGCCAGCCATTTAGTCCTGCAGATCGTGGTAGGCCAGCCATTTAGTCCTGCAGATCATAGTAGGCCAGCCATTTAGTCCTGCAGATCATGGTAGGCCAGCCATTTAGTCCTGCAGATCATGGTAGGCCAGCCATTTAGTCCTGCAGATCATGGTAGGCCAGCCATTTAGTCCTGCAGATCATGGTAGGCCAGCCATTTAGTCCTGCAGGTCATGGTAGGCCAGCCATTTAGTCCTGCAGATCATGGTAGGTTAACCATTTAGTCCTGCAGATCATGGTAGGCCAGCCATTTAGTCCTGCAGATCATGGTAGGCCAGCCATTTAGTCCTGCAGTTCATGGTAGGCCAGCCATTTAGTCCTACAGATCATGGTAGGCAAGCCATTTAGTCCTGCAGATCATGGTAGGCTAGCCATTTAGTCCTACAGATCATGGTAGGCCAGCCATTTAGTCCTGCAGATCATGGTAGGCCAGCCATTTAGTCCTGCAGATCATGGTAGGCCAGCCATTTAGTCCTGCAGATCATGGTAGGCCAGCCATTTAGTCCTGCAGATCGTGGTAGGCCAGCCATTTAGTCCTGCAGATCATGGTAGGCCAGCTATTTAGTCCTACAGATCATGGTAGGCCAGCCATTTAGTCCTGCAGATCATGGTAGGCCAGCCATTAAGGTCATCTAGCCGGTGCTTGGGTTGGACTGTGTTATGACTATTGATTAAGTCATCAGGGGGCGGGGGGGGGGGGGTTCCTGCTTGACCGCAGACGACCCAAACCGAAGACACCCCCCACTCCTCCCCCCTTCCTCCCCCCCCCCCCCCCTCCCCGCGTTGTATCAATATTTGAACCAACTTCTTTTAAAGACACAACAGAAGCACTGTATACAGGCACTTCCTATTTCGTAATTTTATTCTTGCTTTGCCTTAAATATGTAGGCGTCAAATACAGTCCCTATCAGATAAATAATTAATAACAAAATTGATATGTTAAGTTTAAAAGACGGACGAGGTCCTCTATAGTTTCTTAGCATACACAGTTATT